>NC_060898.1:17840915-17948415 GCF_014805685.1 Silurus meridionalis
TATGGCAGAAACGCCAAAAGCAGGAGGCCAACACTGCAGCAGCACATGCCACTTTTATCTCGCAATCAGAACACACTGATCATGTCATTTACACACCAGACCACTGTGGGCCTTCATTAGCCAAATCAGGTAGACATGATGTAAATGTAATTATAGCATTTAGCCAGTAATTACTAAGTTCATTAACACCTTTTTTTGGCATTATTGCTTTCATACTTTCATGAAGGCATATAGCTTTGATCATTTGCATCGCCCCTTATACACTTTAATGTGATGTTCTTTAATGCAATGCCAGAATCTTTTTTTTATTTCCTAATGGATCTTTTGATTGATAGAGCATTAACCGTTTTTGTTGCTGCCAGAGAGATTTTTTCCACCCCACCAACTGTAAATCTTACATGGAAGGATTTTTGGAGTGAATGGTTACTTTATATCTTTTGGCAAGAACTAGCAAGAATGAGAGAAAAAGGTTTTTTAGAAAGCAAAAATATACTTTTTATATTACTGATTTGAAGAAACTTTATCAACTTGCATACCTGCAACTGCATTACTTAAACCCGAATTACATTAAAAAGGTTTTTCAGGATTTTTAAATGAAAAAGTATATCAAAGGTACGAATTACAAGAATTTAAAATTCAGTATTATTAAACTTTGTGAGAAGTGTATTAGTCATGTTCTGTTTATCTTTTAATGATTTACGTTTGTTGTAATTTCTCTCTTAATAAATGTCTTCTGTACACACTTGGGGGAAAAAAAAATGTTTTCAAAGGTCCCTCAAGGTTTCCTTGGATAAATAAGGGTACTTATGACTTCCTTGAAGGTTTATTATTAGAATCCGCTCTAAGAGGGAAACACTAAGCTGTTTGGAATTTGAGGGGTTTCCTCAGAAGAACAATTAAAAACCTTTAAGTGTGAGCTCTCTAAATCATGTACATTACATTACATTATATGAATGTGTAAGTCTTTAAGCCTGGCCTCTGGGGGAACTGTTGAAGAATTGATTTTTTAACCCGACAAGTGACTGTTTTCCCATCAGAAGCGATTACATGTAGATACGTTAAGAACAATTAACTATCCCAAGAATTTGTTTATTCCAATAGAATTACACACTTAAATCAGTCTTATATCTATTGTGATGTTTTGTATCTTAAATATAAGCTTAATATACTGACGGATTTGGTGGACAGATTTCCATAATTTTTTTATATCCAGGTTTTTTTTTCCATATTAAGAAAAGAAGTTGGGGATCTGTGGCTGCTGTGGCCTGCCTTGCCAGAGGGAAAGAGTTTGAATGCTGATTCCAACGTTGGGGAAAGTTTTCCAATTAATGACATTAGCTTTTCCAAAAGGATTTTGTCGGTGGGAATTTTTTTCCACTGGCAAATCCATATTATACACACAAAGAGGCTATTGTTTTAATTGTTTTATTTTAATAAATGGGTATAATGCGCAGGAGAAACGTTTCTTTCAATTCCTTATTTATTTAAGGTGATATGTTGAAACCCCTCCTGTTATTACTGATTAAATAAAACCTTGCCTTGATCTTTATCAAAATAATTAAAAAATCTTTATATAAGTGTCTGAACTGATCTACATCATTTAAAATATAGGTTATTGAGAACAATAAGCTTTATCAGATATCACATCCTGATTTAGGACATTTATTTAGGGAATTCTTTATTGTCAATGTTATGGTGGTTTTGGCCTAAAAAGTATTTGGGGGACTGCACCTTGAAACCCCGAGGAACAAGTTTTGCATCATTTATCTTTTTTACCCTCTGTCAAACCAGTCTTTTTTCCCCCTTCTTTGAAAGTTTGTTGTTCAACGGATCCTTGGCTATCCCCTTCACACACCCCCACACTCGTCATGTGGATCAGTGACTAAAATAACAAATACTGTGCATCTGCCACCAGCACAGACATTAAAACTTAATCATTTCTTTTAAACATTTTTCAAGGTTTTTTTTTTGTACCACTATAACATCATTACAGTTATTTTTATCCCCCAAAAAATTTTAAATATTTTATAGCTTTGTCATATTATATTTATGCTTCTGATTTGTTTTATAACAAATAGTCATACAAAAAGATGGCAGTATCATTTTGGTTTATTTCTGCACAGATATGCATACACACAAACATATATCACAGTAACAAAATATAAAAACAAAAAACAAATACATTACAGTAGTCAATACATTGGAAGTATGTTACAAAAAAAGACATGATTAGTGCATCATAATGCTCAGCTGTAACCTGAAGTGAGATGCTATCAGCAGTTGAGGATGAGAGCCGAGTATGTGAGCATTCACACAGGGAGGGGAATGGGCCCCTTCGTGCTCGCTGGATCTGCTGACTCAGGAAACACTGTGGGAACTCAGGTAACTGTTTAAGCCAACTGCTTCGTCAAGTGCTGGCTGGAAAACACACTTTCATCCTTTTTTAACTTTAAACATCGGTGCCTTCTCGTGAGTACACCATGCCAGAAGAGTCCATGCCTGGGTATAGATTACTACTGAACTGACTAAGGATTGAGTCACTGTAACTGCCTGTGTAGTGAGAGGGCGAGGAAGAGATGCTTGTTTGGGTTGGGGGTGGAATCTGTGCCTCCCAGTGTGGTACTGTAGAACTTGGTGAGTATGAGCCAAAACCCCCCACTGGAGAGACCCTTTGAGTGTCCAAAGACACACCCAGCGGCATAGAGGGGAGCAAAGCGCCGTCTTGCATGTTACTTGAACCAGAGACTATGTCATTCATCTGCGACAAGAAGCCATTAAGGCAGGGAGTTGCGCCTGCCGAAACGGGAGAGGGTCCTCTCTCGGATTCATGAATTGAATTATTCTGGTCTTTTGGGCTAGACGCAGTCGAGTCTGTTTCCGTGTAGCCTTTTCCCTCTTCTTCAGGCAGGGAATCGGATTTTCTCTTTCTCTTGCGACGGAAGTTACCGTTATCAAACATTTTCTCACAGTTTGGGTCAAGAGTCCAGTAGTTGCCTTTTCCTGCACAAATATGAACATAAACATTAGTTAATTATTAGCTAATTAGCATTTTTTTTTCTTTTTTACAATATATTCAGATCAAATATAACTTAAAGGAAGAAAGTCTTACAGATATGGAGATCTTACCTGGGTCATCATCATCCCTTGGCACCTTCATGAAGCAGTCGTTCAGGGAAAGGTTGTGACGAATGGAGTTCTGCCAGCCGGCCTTGCTCTTGTTGTAGAATGGAAAGTTGTCAGCTACATACTGGTAGATTTGACTGAGCGTGAGCCTGCGATTTGGGGCGCCGTTTATTGCCATGGCAATCAGAGCTGAGTACGAATATGGTGGTCGAACAAGTTTCATCAAATCTTCTTGAGAAGGTAAAGAAAACCAGCTGAAAGGCCCTTCTGCCCCTCCCATTCCTCCTGCACCAAGATAGGGTCTCTGCATGCCGTAGGGCTGCGGTCCTCCCCCGAGGTTGTGCGCAGGATTCAGCCCAGGGCTACTGAACCAAAGATAAGGGTTGGAGACTGGGTTGGCATAGTCCACCAGGTCACTGGCAGATGGCAAGGTCTGCTGTGGACTCGGTAGAGGCGGAGGGTTGTAGAAGTTGTCATTGTACAGGCTGTACTCTTGGGATTCCTGCCCCATTGTATGGAATTGAGGTGACAGGGCTTGTGGCACAAATGATGTCATGCTCACCCTAGTTCTGTCCGTTGCTTTTCCTGTTTTGTTTCCAGCTAGGGAGGAAAAGGCTGCGTATTTGGTTGTCTTTGCCCCACTGTATGTCCAGCTGAAGTGAGTTGATCAGGTGCACCATAATCTGCTACCTGTATCACCTGGTGTACTTATACCTCTGTGGCAACACCCTCTGTCATCTGATTGGCTGCTCCACAGACACCTCACAGCTAATTTGTTTTTGATAAAATTAGAGGCGGGGTGGAAAAACACCTTGGAGAAGTGGAACTTGGAAGCCGGTTCTTGGAAATTATCCTTGAATTAAGAATTGTTGAATTGCTGCCACAGATGATATTTGTTGGGTGACATGTTGCTTTTCTGAACCTAAATGCAAACATGCAAAACTTAATAATAAGAACCTCCAGGAAACACATTTAACAACTAAAGATTTATTTATGACATTTGTATATATTTTTTCATATATATATATATATATATATATATATATATATATATATATATATATATATATAAAACATTTATCACTTATTATTACTACTCAAGTAAATTGCATTTCTGAATATTTGTCTCAATTAAATAATTGTCATGTGTCTCTGCCTACTTAGTTCATTGGCATTTATAATCAAAGAAGGTGAATGTGACTTGTAAATGTACATGTGTGTTTACTTTACAAAAATATCAAATAAGACAATTATTGTAAGAATGAACAGAATCAGTTAATGAATGTTAGATGTTATACCTAAATCATTTATTGTTTATATGTTTTGTTATTTTATTCAAAATAAACCCAAACCCTTTATCTTAACCACAGTAACCAAATAAAATTTGTTCTTCTTTTATATATATATATATATATATATATATATATATATATATATATATATATATATATATATCTACATTCTACATGTAGGGAAAAACAATTTCTTGATTGCATACACCGATCATTCATTCATTCATCCGTTCTTTAATTAATTAATTCGTCTTCACACACACACACACACACACACACACACACACACACACACACACACACTGTCTGTCTCTAAAATATACTCACACACCTATCATTCACTCGTTCATTCTATCTGTCTCCACACACACACACACACACACACACACACCACTGGAACTCTCCCGTATCTTTCTAAGTGTACAGTGAAACAGGACCCGCGGTGAGGTGACTCCGCCCCACAGCCGAGCGCGCGCGGTTCGCCGTTCTCCTGCTCGTGGAAATGCGCGTGGCCTGAGCGCGCACCTGCAGCCCGGTGCACCACTAGAGGCGACAAATAAATAGGAACGTGTCATTTACGCGTTCACACGTACACACAACGCAAGACTGTCGCATCACAATCATCATTCAGGATGCTTTCCAAAAATGTTTTTTTTTTTTACGTTTATAAAATATTTGCATAATATATCCCGAGTCGCAGTTCAGCCATAGAGTCATAGTCAAAACACCGGCGAGTTGTATCATCTGTAGCCTATCAATTACAGCTGAATACAGGGCCTATGGGATATTTACATAGCCCACAGCAAATGTAGCCTAGCTCTAGCAAATAGTATGATTGCATTGTCATTTTATTAGGCTGACATGTTTAACAAATCACTCGTAACTGAATTCCTTTGTACAGCTTACACCCCAATCCCTGATGACAGTTTGATAGTTGTTTCTGCAGGTCGGTTTTTTAACTGTCGGGATATTAATTGAAATAAAACCGAACTCTTTTGTTTGCCAGAAATGTCTCTGTTTCTCTTTCTGTCATGGAAACAGACTATTTCTTTATTAAATAGATGTCACAGGGGGCATATGAACGATGTACACCATGGTAGTTGCAGAGAAGTTTATTCAAGCATTATAAAAGAAAGCCATCTAAGCATTTTAGTTTGAATGACAGAAAAATGCAAATCGCAAATACATAAATATGTGAGAAAATTAAAATCTGGGGGTAAGATACACTCAAACACTTGCATCTTGCATGTTCTGATGGTCCTCTGGCAGTATATACAGTATCTCAAATTTCTTTCATCAGGCTGTTACACACACACACACACACACACACACACACACACACACACACACACACTTCACTGTAAATATACTTATTCAGTAGCATCCAGCATATTGTTGTGACTCCACGCCAAAACCGCACAAATCTAGAAGAATCATCCTTGCTCCGTCAGGGAATTTTTATTTGTTCATAGAGATGTTTTTGCTCTCATCAGGTGTGCTGTAGCTGCCTGCTACACTAGGTTGTGCTTTCGATGGTCAAAATCCAGCAGGGTGAAGGAGAGTGCACTGGTTTTGTTGACCGGTTCCACGGTTTTTCGCATCGATCAGCAGCAGGGCCATCTGCGTGTGTTGTCTGATGATCTCCCCGACGCTTCGAAAGACCTGATAAAGAGATTTAAATGTAACTAGACCTGACGTTTTGCTATGTATATATACTGTGGTTAAATTTTATGACATTTCTGGCATAAACAAAATGACAAGTGCAGGAGAGTACCTCGTTAGATTTAAGGCCAGTACCAAGCAGGTAGCCGTCCTGGGCTTTGCGAATCTGAATGTTAAAGACTTTGTCCTGGTAAAGTACCATGAGTGTATAAGGTTGGGTGGTGGAGCCTTTTGAGCTGTCACGCACCAAGAATGCTCCATCCTAATGTAGGGTTGATGTGATGGAGCAGGAAATGTCAAGAGTTTAGCAGGAGTGTTTGGGTAAAATGATATAATATTTTATAAGTCATTGTTATTGAAATTAAAGGCCTCACCCTGTTTACCCGTCTCAGATTGCCTTCTGCCTGACCACGTGTAACACGCCCCACATACCATGCAGTGTCCATATCCTACAGAAAGACAGACAAAATAGATGTATCCACTTTTACCTTTTATTCATTTTGCAGCAGTATACTCAATATTCATCAGTTGGTATGAACCGCTATAAGATACATCAACTAATTCCAGGTTGTAGCCCAGTTCTAGCACAGCACTGATGCTGATGTGGTACAATAAATGCTGTTCTTGTATTAAGTGCAGAGATTGTCATGGAATTGAAAATATACACTATATGAACAAAAGTTCATCACTTTTCAAGTAAGGAAGAGCAATTTATGGTGCAAAAGTCAGGCAGCCAAATACTTTTGTCCATATTGTATATTGTGTATATTGAACATTTGTCTATATTGTTCTGAAATTCTGACTATTCACCTACACTTTGGACTGAAAGACTGTTTGGAGCTCACAAGAAGGGAACAGTAGCTCAAACAATGAGGTGAACAGAACAGCATGTCACAATGCAATGGCAACCCTTAAGGCAAATGAGCTACAACAGAAGAAGACCCAGTCTTGTCAACCAGTAAAATTACTGTAGTGTATACAGACTCCCTCACACTGGTCAGTTGAAGAAGAAAAAAAACTAATAACATTTTATACTTTAGTACAAGGAGCTTTTAAAGGGGCATTTTTTTTTACTTGTCGCATGTACATTACAGCACAGCAAAATTCTTTCTTTGCATAGCCCAACGATTTTAGGAAGCTGGGGTCAAAGCTGGGGTCAGCCATGATACAGATCAGTAACCCAGAGCTATAAACTGCTGAGCTACCGCTTCCCCATTATGAGTGTATATATATATATATATATATATATATATATATATATATATATATATATATATAGAGAGAGAGAGAGAGAGAGAGAGAGAGAGAGAGAGAGAGAGCAAGCATTTATTACAGTTTTTTAGTTTACTAAATTAAAAATCAAACTATTTTAGCATCAGTAAAGTGTCCATCAGTAAAACCTCAACAATGATGGTATAATAAATGGTCATTTAGTGTCACCCAGACAAGGTTCCCTTTTGAGTCTGGTTCCTCTTAAGTTTTCTTCCTTGTTCAATGTCAGGAGGTCTGTCGCCACTGGCTAAAATGTATAGTCACAATCTATTTATTTCTGTAAAGCTTCTTTGGGACAATGTCCATTGATGAAAGTGCTATGTAAAAACAAAAATAATAAATTAAGTTGATGTTTAAGGGGCATAGCTGGTCACTTTTTAACTTCCACTGAATTATATAGAAAGGCCCTGAACCCTAGTGAAAAGGCTCCACCTACTGTACACTCAATGTAACAACAACTTGACACTCACTTCTGTTGCATCCATGTCAGAAGGCCTCATTGGCTGCTGTGGAGGAATTCTCGCGCTTCCCCCTCTCATTGCTGTCATTTAGTTAAGAAAAAAAGGGTCAAATGGTTAGATTGGGAAATGGTTTATTTGGTAGAAATTCTGATGTTGTAGAGTTTAATGGTACATACGATCCTGCAGTCTTGAAGGTAGAGAGGCAGTTTGATTAATCCTGTAAAAAAATGGTATTAGTTTTACACATTTTCATATGACACACACAAAATGTAAGTAATAAACACATAGCAGGATGTCAGGGTTTGGGGAATTATTTAAACAATAACATGGTATAATGTCTGATGTGAATTTGTTTCCTGATATAATAGTAGACAATACCGTGTTCTATTTTCTATTTTGTTTTATTATATAAAAAGTTTTTGAAACGTACATGAAAAAACATTTCCTATTACCACTTTACATTATAGCATCACTAGCCTTTCTGTTAATAAGTTAATAAGTATAAATAATATGCAACTTATTTTGACCATTTTATTGTCTTATGCAATATGTAATTGAATAAGCTGTTATTAGAGTAGCAATAATGAATTAGAACAAACACTAAATATAAACTAAATATAAACTTGGCATTTGAAGTTGCCACTACTTTTATATCTGCTGGTGTAGAAAAGTATATCGGCTGAAGAATTAAGCATTTAGCACCACTGTGTTATAGAAGAAATTAGCATTTGGCATTTAACCTCCATTTCATTTACAATAAGATTCCAACGCTTCACAAAATGCTAATGTGGATAAACTGAATTATAGGATAAGTAACTGCTGTATGTAATGAGGACAAATAGTCAAGACATTGCATGTGTCATTATAGAGGTATAAACATGATTTTCACATGAATTTCTATAAAGATAAATACATAATTAAACATATTTTGGTGTAAGGATGGGAGTAATGATTTTTATAATTTAATACAATATATACATTTACATACATTTTGGCAGCACTTTATATCTTTATATCTTAATATTATATATTTGTTGACTTTACTAAAAAAAAGATTTTAGAAAGTTACCCATCAGGTGGACCTCCAGGTCCGTGTGGTTGTGGTCTTGGTGATGGATTCCTGGCATGCTTGGCGTGAGGAAAGGTGAAGCTGGACCTGGCACCTGTAAGAATTAGCAAAAATGAGTGCTGGTAAATATAAAGTATTAAATTGAACAAACTGCAAATACAATTTACAATGTAATGCAACGTAATAAAGAAATTTAAAACACTTACCATCATCTAAGAACTGTTTATGAGAGACAAAAACAATGAAAAACATCATAAGCAACTGATATACATACAGATAGATGTATTAAGAAAAAAATATTACACTACAATAATACTACAGTTATTTTTACAAAACCAGACAGAATTAAAAAAGTTTTAACAAACCAGGGATGTACTCAGAAACAACTGCGGTCTATAGATTCATATAGATCTTTGATGACCAAACCAGCAAAATATCTCACTGTTTTTCACCAACTCAGTAACTTAATGAATTCCATATTACAGACTTGCTCTCTAAAATAAATGGCTAAAGGACAAACAAAAGTTTAATTCTATAGAAAATGAAGTTGCAAGAAAATAAGATTGATGTAACACTTTATTTTAAGGATCAGAAATTAGTCAGTAATTCAAGAATAATAACTGCATCTGTAAGTGACAAGTTATTGATTTGTATTCCATTACAAGCTATTTTATAAGGTCTTTATGGGTTATCAAATTTTTGTCACATAGCCCAGACCTATACCTAGCAATAAAGCAGTGCTTCAGCTTTAACGTTTAGTTTTGTTACAATTGGCGACTGACTGTGATTATTCAAGATATCCGTCATGTGCAGTTTGTTCTCATATTAAACCATAAAACAATAAAGATGAAGTTCTTCACTGCAATATTTAACATTATTAAAAAACAACAAATGTACACTTTAGTACAGGAACATAATCTAAATGTATTTCATACTAATATGCTACACACTCACACAGGGTCTTGAGCACCTAAAAAAGTGTGTTTTTCACAATAGAAGCTATTAGTACCTTTTATTTATAGCTAATAATTTCATTGTTAGAACAAAACTAGTGTAAATAGGCTATAAGACAAAAATACGAAAAAGGCCTTATAAATAGTTGGTTACTGTATTCAAAGCAATAACTAGCACTAACACGTGTTTATTAGTCATTAATTACTCATTTCTGATCTTTAAAATAAAGTGTTACCGTATATGATCTGTTATTTTGGTGTGACACACTAAAACAATACAATATATTTCATAGCAACATTTGAAATGCACTACTGTGTTCAAATGGTAACATTTAGTTTGAACAGAAAAGGGAACTACCTCAGCTCTGGGATCAGGTGATTGTCTGTTGAAAGAAAAGTCAGACATTATCAGCTCATGAAACAATTTAATGCTGGTGTGTTTTACAAAAATGACCCATATGATTTCTACATGATTGACCCTCTATAGGTGAAACAGCTAATGTGTGTTTAAATCCTACACATTGTTTACACAACAAGACGACTGCACCACATGGATAGGTGACACCTGACCATGATACCCATATGTGCTTGTTGAACATCTGGAACGTACCCATTCAGCCATGAGATCAGTAGTGAGGTCAGGTTGTGATGTTCAGGGGAGGAGAAATAATGTGCAATCAGCATTGCTAATCATCCAATGGTGGTTAGTGGGGTTAACAGTGCAGCTCTGTGCAGACCACTTGAATTCTTCCACACTCACCTGGGAACACCATGTCTTTATGGAGCTCACTTTGAGCATAGAAGCATTGTCATGTTGGAACAGGTGTGGGCTTCTTAGTTTCAGTAAAGGGCAATTTTACAATATCAGACAATATTACAGCGTACAAATTCATTCTGAACAATTTCAAATTGGTGGCATTTTGAGGAAGAAAAACATATGGGGTCATGGTCAGATGTCCAGATATTTTTGGCTATACATTGTATGACCAGTTGCATTCACACCACACTATCATACAAAGCCATACATCAGTGACAAACCAGATTTAAGTGATTATAGTGCACCTGTTATAAGCGTGTCCTGGAGTAACAGAGGATGCACTCCTCCGCACACCTCCCGCTGTAGGTAGTGGGGGTTTGGGCATTCGAGGAGGCTCCAATAGTTTATCCATTCCAGCATTCCTGTTTTTTGGCAGCAATACACAGTAATAAACATTATATAGGCACTATATTTGTGAGGGAAAACGCCTAATGACAAATGAGAATAAAGTTTGATAATAAATGAAGTATGCATTTTTCCACTTCACTAAATATGATCATTACATTAATGTTATAAACAGAGCTAAGCTAGTCAGAAATGGCTAAGTAAGTTGGAATGTTAGCTAGGTAGCTACACAAATAACCAAGCATAACACTGTAGCTGTGTATTATTAAAGAATAAAAAATATTGTTCCACTGTTCTTCCAAAAGCTCCTGCAGCCATTATAGCACATACTGTACAATCTTCTCTACAATTTTGTCACTTGCTATACTCGTCCAATGGTTAGCTTTCCTGTATCATATACATCATATATGAACTGCTGCTTATGTTTAGACTCAAAAACTACAATCTGACATCTTATCTGTGCTTACAGATGCCCATAGTGGTTAGTATTGCAGTGATTGACAGGGAGATAAACCATGCCAATTTTTGTAAATAGAAAGCATGGTAAATTCTGCTCCCTTGACTTCCAACCTCTTAGTGTAGAGGCAGTTGTACATTTACACATTTTTACATTTAGGGGCAATTTAAGAGAAAGAAAAAAACACCAGAAATGTCTTTACATCTCTCCATCTATTTAACTCTAATTATTCTGAATAAACAAGCCAGGCACTCGAACTAGCCATCTTCATCCTCCCTCAATGTTGACAGCTTCACATATATGTACAGCGCTTCTATTCCACATTATGCAGCTGCAACATGGTTCTTAACATCTTCATGTTTGGACATGTTTAACAGAGCAGTTTTTGGACTTGCTCAGCAGCAGAAGAGGCATCATAACAGATCTAGCCAGTCAAAACAAAAACCTGTCTACACTGCACTGTCTTCAATTGTCATGGCTAAAATACAATTTTATACAATACCTTGCAATTATATACTGCAAATGCTTTTGCAGAAAAGCATTGCCATGAGATCGACAAATGTACTTTCAGTGCAACAACTTTGCAGCAACAACATGTTTGGTGACTGTTCAAATTTTTGTTTTGTCACTATTTATTTATTTTTTATCATCCAGACTGTGGATATAACTCAAAACCAATGCACGGCTCTGTTTAAGTCTAGACAACATTATATAACATTATATTGCTTCGCTACATAAAATTTTGAATTCACGCCTACTTCTCTCCCACAGCCAAAGTTAGCTCTCTCAGTATAACATCTGTCACCAGAAATGACTTCTGTTTTTTTTTTTTTTTTCCTGAATGATATTTGTAGCAGAGAAGTAGCAGTTAAATAAGTGAAACCGTATATAGAATTCTGGCAGACAAAATCTTAAAAAAGGCAGGTACATGAACATGTTTTACAATGTTATCACTTAAAAACAGTAGAAAAAGAATAAACAGTATAACAATACCTCTGTGGCATCGCACCCTGTGTGGGACATCAAATTATTGGAAGAAAAGAAAACATTCATGTATATGAAAATTGAGATTCAGATGATAATGACAAAATACAATATAGTATGATCATCACTAAAATGTCTGTACAATCATATCAAAAATATGTTGGACAATTCTTACTATTAAGTCCAAAGTAATCGATATGTCTTCATTTTATAAAATCTTTTGAAAATAACTGTTTTGCTGCTGGTTAGAGAGAGTAAGCTCATTTATAGGACCTAATTATATTCTGTTGGAACTTGATTTTTGATATTATACAGTATATATATATATATATATATATATATATATATATATATATATATATATATATATATATATATATATATATATATATATATATATATATATATATATATATATATATATATTTAAAGATGCATCAGCTTAGATAAAGGCTTATAATAAAAATAATGCAGTGGTGATGCATCCATGCTCAAGAGTGTTACATAGATCATAGAACATAGATGTTCCTTACCCTCTCTTTTCCAACTGTGAACACAGAAAGCAGACATGTATTAATTCTATATTAATTTCAGTACTACGCAACTCTAGATTAAGGTACTGATGTATTCATTGATGGTGAAATTGACAGCACCTATTGTAAATGGTCTCTAGTCATTTTTGTAACCTTAGACCAAGAAGTAGTTTTCAGTGCATTTTCTCTTTGTGCCTAACCAGTGAAACCCTATAATCACATTTCTCTTTAGCCAGCACATGGCTTTTTGTTGTTGTCATGTCATTCGACTTTAAGTCTGATTTTAGCTCTTATACAGTATGGTATTGTACAGACAATTGGAAAATGTACAGATATTTTACTAGCAGGTTCCTCCAGAATAATAGTGCGTGGATTCTAAATACATGATAAAATGAGACATCCACTGGCTACATCCATATGCATAGCTTAGGATACAGGTATAAAATACAAAATATACCTCCTTTAAAATAAAGAGATTATTCAGTAATTCACTCTCTTTCATTTACATTTATGCCAGTTTGGCAGACAACCTTATCCAGAGTGAGTATTATCTAATATATACAACTGAGCAGTTGAGGGACAAGGCCTGGGCAGTGGCAGCTCATCATTAGATCAGATCATAATATGTATATTTAGAATAAAACTGCATTCAATAATGTTATAGGTTACCTTTATTATTAGTCCTTTCCATACTCCCGGGCTTTTTACTGCGATCAGGAGCTAAGAGAAAAAAAATGGGAACAAAATGAATAATGGACTAATGAAAAATATAAGAACTTCAACCTCCACCAAAATAAAAAAGAATGCACAGTGTCATCTTACGAGGGGGTTTTGGAGTCCTTTGAGGAGATTGATCATTCCGCTGGAATCCTGAAACAATCTGCAAGTGAAAGATGTTATTCATTTCAATTTAATGGGTAAAGGAAGCAGCTGAGGCAGTGATAATACTGCTGTGTAAGACTTACACTTGGGCGTCCCATAGCAGGAAGTGGAGGACCAGGACCAGGCCCTGGTCTTGCTGGAGGCACTGGTGGCTGGGTTTTGACTGCAGACCGGTCTAGACACAAAACATAGAGTTAAAAAATATTAAACTCAATGAAGTGTGCTGTTGTAGGACAACAATCAACAATAAACAATGTGAAGTTTCTTTCATCAAAAAGCGCTTTCTTTCTCTTGTAAATTAAAATGAGAAGCTCAGTCTCCCTCAAAACATCATTACAAACGTTGCAATGAAAAGAATAAACACATTAAATGCACACATTTTCCACATTAAATACAGAAATGTGTCTGTATTATTATTCATTCTGGGTAAAATACAAATACCTCTTCTGATATATGAACTCCACTGCTAAACAGCCAGCTGAATAGATTTCTGTAGCTATCTCAAGTACACTTAATTGTAATGGGAGAAAAATAATTGAAGTAAACAACTGGACCAAAGATTTCTAACGTCTCATTTTTGAGTACGGTCTAGAGGCATGGCTTCAGTAAGTATATGAGAACATGAGATCTGTATAGATATAAATATATCAGTGTTTACTGGGCAGTGTGTAGAATGTAAATACACTTTCTGAATTATTTTCCATATGATATTAAGAGTGCTCTCAAGAGGACAAAAGTCTAAACCAAATGAACATATCACCACCGGTCAGATTTTCTATGTTCTAAGAGCTGCAATAGTGGTCACTAACTTAATAGTTTTACACATTGCAATGTATTTTGAGTTTGGTTGCTGTTAAGGTTTCTTTATTATTAGGGATAAACATATAGGGACTAATATATGATGCTCAACTGTATATTAATAATCTATTTATTTCTGTAAAGCTGTTTAGGAACATTGTCTATTGTTAAAATAATTGAATTTAATTGAACATTGAGACAAACAATAAGGAAGGACTGAGGATTAAACAGGTGATCATATGAACAGATGAAACCTATAAACCAGAAAGATAAATGTTATACTTCAATAACCAACATCTGTTCTCCCCCTATTTTAAAAACTACCAAAAGCCACTAGTTTAAATTTTTGTGTAATGTTGTGGAACATCCACAAGACAAGTGACTTCCTGTTAGTACTATATTGTACATCTATATATAGAAACACAAGAACACAGCATGACTCCAAACTGCATGAGTAAGTTGTTACCTTAGAAATGATGACATTAAAGTGACTTAATATAACCCTTACAACTACTGCAAGAAAAAAAATACACTGAACATTTGCTGAAAAATAAAAATGGTATAGAGCTATGGCATAAAAAAAGAATAAAGGGATGAAAGACCTTAGATTTTAAGGGATTCTCCACAGCTGAAAGTATAACACCGAAATGTTGTGTTTTTTACCAATGTACTCGCTGTTGCTGTGCTTGGCAACACAGATTTGGTGATGTTGAATGTCTTCAGGCGGCTCACTGGGGGGCGGCTCGTAGTCATTATCGCTGTCCACGCCGCCGTCCGCTGCTGATTCATAATCCCCACCACTGCCTTCTCCCTCATCGTTTGAATTTGGACTCTCGTAATCATCGTCGCTTTCCTGCACATCAGTAATGTGTGTAAACGTTAAAGAAGCAGTAAAATATGGAAGTAAATAAAAATAAATCAAAGCAGGTGACAAACAGGTCTAGAGCAGGACTTACAAACTCTTCAGAATCCCATCCTTGTTCCTCTGCAGGCACATCTATTTTAAAAGAAGAGAATAGAGAATAATGTGAAAGTAATGACTTTAGTACCTTTTTTCCCATAAAAGAAAACAAAAGAGAATTTAAACCTAAGTAAAAGTAGATATAATGTGTAAAGCATTGTTTTGACTGATAAAGTTAAGTTAATGGCATGTTTTCACATGGAAACGATATTTTATTACTTCTATACATATATATTACTTTTATTGCTTTTAAATATAAACTGCTATTATGTGATTTTTTATTTGTTTCTCTGTAGATATAAATTGCAAAGTTTTAATTGCATTTGAGCTCAAATTTTAATTTACACTAGCTGTTGGAATCAATGCTACTTTAACATGTTATTAAGAAAATAGGCTGTTTGTGAATTATACAGTAGCCTGTGATTAAGCAAATTGGCTAATTTGACATAAGCACGATTTAGAATTAGATGGAGTTTATGTCTTTTAGAGAGCCTAATTTTTATACAAATCTATGGGTACTTGTGCATTTCGAAGAAATTTTATAAAACATGATTAACATCTATACTACTACTACTACTACTACTACTACTACTACTAATAATAATAACAGTAAGTACACATTCAAAGCATGATAAAATCTCTGCAGGTAAGAAAATGCAGTTTTCTTGTTTTTTTACATGAATCAATTCGAATCGATGATAAATTGGGTCCATTTGATTGATATATACAATAAAGTCACTAGCTGGATATTCATGTGACTTCTTACATCCCAGTCCCAACTGTTAATCTCGTTCCATCAAGAAGGAAATACAAGAACATTTGCACCAGAAGCATTAGCCTACTGAACTCCACACTACACCATCAGGACGGTTTACATGCACTGTGCATAACTTTTATACAGTTGTACATACAATTTACATATTCCATACTGTACATTTATATATCCCACATTCACTAAAGATAAAATTTCATATATATGCATATATCCTTAGTTTACTTGCCCATCAACTTCTGCACTTTTTCAGCGCCATAGCCTTTATCTTTATTTGATGTATATATATATATATATATATATATGTACTGTACTTTACACAGTTTTTATTATTTTCACTTCTGGTAGATGCTGAGCTGCATTTTGCTCCTGTGTACCTGTATTATGCTTTGATAATACATTTGTATCTATCTATTATTTCAAAATGTCTTTGATAGTCTAAATCAAAATGTAAAAAAAAAAAAAGATTTACTGTGCACTTATGGCCCTTAAGTTAGTATAAATACACTCATGTTCATTTACACAAAAATTATACTAGTAACAAGTGCAATTTCTCAACTATTTCTCTGTCTACTGTGTAATTATCATAGCTGAGAGGTGGTAAAAAGTACCTTTTTGTACATGGATTTTGGTGACTAATGGTAACTGAGTGCCTCTTTCACCACAACAGCTTAGTTCCTGATCTCTTAAATATCAGTCAGAAACCAGACTTAAGTACAGTAATTGCACTTTATTTTCTTATAACTTAATCCATCTGGATTTGTGCCATTGTTTGTGTCTAATAACTACTAAGTGCACATTAATGCTTGTTCGGGTTGACTGTGCCAAACCTTGCTCATTTCGCACCAAAGCATTCACTATATAATCGTTTTACCTTGGGGTGATACTGGTTTATTTTATTTACAAGTCTGCCATCAACAAGGAAAACTAAAGCCCTGACTCTAAAATGAAATCTACATATATGTCCTTTTTTTATCCTATAATAAAATGCAAACCCAATATAACTTTTCTGCAAACTTTTATTCTTAGAATACCTTAATTAGGTCTTTATATCACCTTCATAAATATTGCATAAAATAATATAAAAAAAAAAAAACTGGGCAACTTATTTTGGTTTGATGTTAAAATGTGTAAGTAAATTTTTTAAAACAGATCAAAGATATTTGCTTTCACACATCCTTTTTGGAAATGTATCTATTACATTTGAAAGTCCGTAGTGGATGTCAGCTAAATATGGTACAGTATGTATAGCAAAACTATTTGAATAGGAATACACTATATGGCTAAAATGTTTGTGGATACCTGACCATCATATTTATATGTGGTTCTTTCAAAAAGAATACAAAGTTTAAGGCATACAACTGTGTAGAATGTCTTTGTATGCTTTCACATTTTGATTTCCTTCACTCAAAATAAACCTGACTGTTGTGCACAAGTCTAGCTATATAAAACCAAAATGTAATAGGGTGAAGAGGAAGAACTCGAGTGACGTGCACATAGCCCTGACCTCAACCCAAATAGACATGCTTGAACACGTGATCTGCTCGTCTGAAGTCAGTGCTCAGGTTCACTAAACGCGGTCAGGTCAGGTGTACATACTTCTGGCTATGTCTTATAAGTCTTATACCACAGTGATGTAGAATGTTCGATTAAATGGTGTTTATTAAGTTTAAAATTTTCATAAAAAATGATAAAAACATGACTGCATGGCGGATGCGTCTCATTAATGGGTTAAATGATCAACTATTATCATTGATATGGTGAATTTCTCTGAGCAGATTCCTTTTTTTTTTTTTTTTTTTAGCATTTTTGGCAGAAGTCCCCATTGTGAGATTTTGTGAAGAGCTAAAGCTGTAACTTCAAACTTTCAGTTTGCATGACAAGGTACTTTGGGCATTTTTTTCATCATATTAACTTCGTGAGTGAGAAATGAAGAGGAAATGGCTAATGCTATAATGTAAGTGACAACAGGAACTAAATTGTTTCGCAGACATCACACCACATTCATTTTAACAATACTTTGATTATAAAATAAAAAATACAAAGTAGGATATGTTGCTAACTTATAGGTTTTTAAAAAATGTTTTATTATAAATGTGAAGTTTCTATGGAATTAGAGGAATACATTTCTAATTATATGCTCATTGTTTTCATATAACAGCCTGCCCTGATGTTTAGTTTCTTTTTTTTTTTTTTACATAGAAAAGATCCCAGAACATAAGAAAGACAAACTAAATAAATGAAAACAACAACTAAAACAAAAACGAAAAAAATACCAATACTAATTCTTCTTACAAGTCACAATAAACGACTATATAAAACCTCAAAATTTGCAGTCTGGACAAGCTTTCTTAATATATATTTTTTCAACATTACATTCAGGAAGATATGTGCAATTCTTATAAGTGTGTTGCAAAAGCACAGTGTAGGAACCTTTCAGATAAACTTCCTTGTATGCTGTCTAGGTCTAATAATATGGAAGATTTGCTTAGTCAGTATCATCATTACCTGCTTCTTGGTACTTGGGTGCAGAGGATCTAAAAATATAAAATATTAAAATAAATATTTGAAAACTTCTCATAGCAGAGTATTCCTTAATTATGTATATGTGTAGCTGCTTGCCTTTGGAATTGAAAAAATCCTCTCTTCTCCTCTTTTTTGTTGATTTCCCTGGAGAACTTGGAGATGAGTCTGGATAAGTTTGTAAACACAAAATACACCATATATTATGTATTTACCAATGACACACATGAATATTGAGCTTCTTTCTCGGTAGTAGCCTGTAGCGTCAATTGTGTATTTTTTATTCATATAGATGGTAAGAGTAATGATTGGAATAATGTGGTATTTAGCAGTACCACATTTAAGAGTTCACTGAAAAACAGCACATTTCATGCTAATCTAGCAGCTTGGTGTAACGGGTGGGCTCATAAGGCTGAGCTTTGACAGGATGTGGTAAGTGAAACAGTTCCCCTTTCATCAATGTGCTTTTATAATGTTCTACATATCAACTTTCTTCCCAGTATGATACTCAAGAACATTATCCTTTATTCACAGCATTTTGGCCACACTTCGATAGTCTGTGCTAGTTTTCTGTTCCTTAAAAATATGCATATTGTGCAATTCCATATCTGTGAAATGAGTTTTGAACGACTCATGACTCTGCCTTTCGATGGTTCCTGCCACATCTGTGTTTGTTGCACTATCATTGTAGAACAAAGCTTCCTCTTATTGTCAGTGCATGCAGCGGGACAGAGACCAAAGAAATGTAATATGATTTATGAAGATAGCTGAGCAATAAAGTGACTAGACAGTAAATATCCCTCTTGACATGCAATTAAAGGTGAAGATAAAAGCAAAACCGTTCTCTGTTTTGAAGGAACCAACATTATCAAATGTCAAAGGAAATTATCCCGTGAAGGCAGTATGAAAGGCATAGGCCGTGTAAGTTTTTTTAAGACCTAAGTAACATGTTAAAGTGTAGCTAGCACAAAATACTTTAGGATTAAGATCAAGGTCCACAAGCCGTCTAAAATAAACAGGTTATACTTACGGGGCATGAAGCCTGGGGAACTTTTGAAGGTCATTATCAGACATATTCTATAAACACAAACAAGATAAAAATGACAGGTTACATGACACACATAACAAAAATAATAAGGAATATTTAAACAAACAAAAAAAATTCCTCCCAAACCAACATTCAGTACATTTTAGCAATAGAACATATTCCACCAATTCGATTGCTATCGTTTTTTTTTTCGTTTGAAAATAAAAAAAGTGGTGAGGAACCATTTATTTTAATCTGTTGTCTTATCTACATATCTTTGTTTGGGCTGTTTTGTGGGGTTTTACTGACTGAACCTACTTCTATCTATTTCTTAATAATGTTTTATGTAAGTGTTAAGAAAGTATATGCTTATAGATGTAGAACTTTCGATATTAAGGATATTACGTTGTAAAGCAATATCACAATCACTAGATACACAGGTTTACCACTTTATATCTATAAATATAAAACTATTTTTATATTTATATATGAATCATTTGAAATCCACAATATATTTAAATTTAACTCTGCTTGCACAAGCATATGTTTTTTTTTTATCATACCTACCTACTGATATTTAGATATGATATTCACAAATTTAGTTGGTACAGTTTCCCAAAATATAAACTAACCAGTATCTTATTTGAAGCACCATGATCCTGACCAGACAGTAACTAAGGATGCTGTAAACATGTCACACAGTACTGAATTGTTAACAGTTTTGTTTAATATCCAACTGCTTGCTTGTGGCTATAATATCTATTCATGCAGAAAATCTACATGCAAATGTTTTCATATTGTTCATATTTCCCTAACAGACTTAAGTCTGCCATATTATAATCTACACAGATGAGTGAAAAATTAAAGGAGATAATCAACATAAAGTGTCATAATAAGATGTTGGGTCACTGCAAGACACCAAAAATAAAAATATTGTGTACTAATTGGAGGGATGACGTTACATTCTTTCCAAATATATCCTGTCTGTTGGTGTTTGATTATTATGATGACAGTGAATGTTGTTCTAAAATCTTCCATAGACTGGGTTGAGATCAAGACACAGTGTGATCACTTCCGGCCATAACCTAAAGAACCCTCACTCTTTTGTTTTTTTCCTTGTACTAATTGCATGACTGCATTTTCTTGCATCTCCTTGCACTAATGCACTTATGAGCAATGATGTACCAGGGGCATTAAATGTGTAGTTATGACTTGTCTAGCTCTAATTACAATTGGCTTTCCAGATGTTTTGCATATTGGAAACACAGCCAATTAAAAATCTTTGCAACTAAATCGCCTGTATTTGTGCCACAATATTGATCCCTCTTTTAATGCCACTTATATATTTTTCTCTTGTCATCTTCGCCTGCAAAGCATTTCATAAATGACAGACAGAGGATGGTAGAATATGACTTGCTTCATTTTATCATGCAGTTTTTCTGTCTAGAAACATTTATACAGCATTCTTTGGCCTTCATTTGATACCATCTTTATATTTCAACCTAATTAAACAATGCAACATGTATAAATCCTTCCACATTAAGAAGCTACCATCATCTAATAATGTCACTTCCTTAAATTGTAACAGTAGCCAGGACACAATGACTCACCCTATCCTAAGCAAAGGGGACATTTATCCATACACTACACAAAAAAATTAAAATGTATACTGTGTTATTTCTAGCTTTTAGCTTGCAATAATGTTCATAAGCTTAATAATTTGGACTTAAATATTCCAACATTTTTAAACATCTGCTCAAACTTTTGTCCTTATGTTTTAGTTTCGATACAGAATGAGTAAAACATGATAAAGATGCTGGGGGAGGGATAGCTCAGTGGTTAAGAAGTTGGACTTCTGATTGTAAGTAAGCAAGTAGTAAAGTAAGTAAGAAGGTTTCAAGTTTAAATCCCAGCACCACTAAGCTGCCAATGCTGGGCCCCTTGATCAAGACCCTCAAGTTGTATAAATAAGATAAGTCGCTCTGGATAAGGGCGTCTGCCAAATGCCGTAAATGTCTGTTAGGTAAATAATCATTGGCGAGGTGGTGCGATGTAGCCTGAGGGTTACTGTCTATAAGTGACAGGTCTATAAAACCACAAATGTTCAAATGTCATTAGCAATTTGAATTTGTTTACTTGTCAACAAATTACATATGGCGGGTCAAACAATTTTTTTTAATCACGCTGTTCTATTCCAACTTGTTTTTTTGTCTTTCATATAGAAGTCATTAACAAAAAAAACATATTCAACTTTCACTGTTAGCAAAAAAAGATTACAAAAAACTTTGTCCTCTGGTCTAAAGATTTTCATTGGACAAGATTTAAAGGAACAGCTCGAAATTCTGGCTGTTTACAAAGCACTAAAACTGGGAACTCCTTCCATAAAAATACAGATGTTTCAGGATATCACTGATTATACAGTATGTTTTTATGGCAACATGCAATCCGGCTTGGATTTATTGGAGCGATAGCTGCTACTATGCATATATTAAATGTAATAGAACAGGTGCATGAGTATAAATATGCTGTGCAGCCTGGCATTACAGAAAATGAATCAACATCAACTAGAAATCATACATTACATATACATTCAATTAATTTGTTCAGGAACCATGAACCATAATACCCTAAAACTAGATATATAGCATTTAGCAGATGACCTTATCTACAGTGAAATTTTTATTTAGAATACATTATTGATCCCACAGGGAAATTGTAATTTCTTCGCATATCCCAGTGATGTCAGCCATGTTACAGCACCTCTGGAGCATGGAGGATTAAGATCCTTGCTCCAAGAGTGGCAGCTTGGGGATATCAGGCTTGAACCCTTGACCTAAAAATCAGTAAACCAGGCCCTCAATCACTTAACTACCACCTCCAAGTGAGCAGTTGAGGATTAAGGGCCTTGCTGAAGAGACCATCAGTGTTGGGGCTGGGATTTGAGCTCACAACCTTTTTAATCAAAAGTCTAACATTTAACTGTTCAGCTGCCACTTCTCTACCAGATATCTAGGTGAGAAAAGAAAACAATTTCCAGAGTACAAACTCACCAGAAATCTCTGTCCAGTCATTCCACTTTTCAGAACGACTTTGTCGCATCCAGACAGATTTTGCTTTTAAAAAAATGAAAAGTTATATTCGCTTGGGAATTTAGTGATAGTAGTAGTACAAACAAGAAAAACAAGAAACAATGGCACAGTATCAAAATAAATCTGCCCATGTTAACTATGTTAACAGTTAAACAGTATAAAGTGATTTTTTTACCTGGATAGATTTTTTTAATGGTGTATGTTTTACATGTTAGTACAAGTACATGTTAGTGATGGGTCTTAAAAATTAACTCCAGGTTCAATACAAATCATTATGAATTTGCATTTGTGGTAGTAATGGTGGCTTTAAGTCAGACCTCGGCAAGTGCAGAAGAAGCAAATAAAACTTACCCTTCTCAAAAAGTCCGCTAAGTGGGTCGAATCCCAACCCATGACCTCTGACTTTGAAGGAATGCTATCAAAACTCATGTTTTCAAGTTTTAGTGTAAGAAAATATGAAGAATAAAATAACTGAGTTGCCAAAACAACAGCCTTTCCTTCGACTGTAACTTCACATCACACAAGTTACTTTTAAGATGGAGAGCTGAAATGATGTTTCCTTATCCATTTGTTAACAGTCTACACACAGAAGCAGAGAAAGGCCTTGGCCGATCTAGCCACAAGAAATGTTTCAAAAGAGAGACGTAAAAAAAAACGTAAAGATGGCAACCAAAATAGATGGTTACAAGATGAAATATATGTAACTTACTCCATACATTTGCAGATTTGTAAAAAAATAAGAAAAAAAATAATAATAACAAAAAAAAAAATTAATAAGCAACATGCAAGATTTGACTGAACACACCAAGAGAAGAAAGAATAAAAGAACTTCCCTGTAGGTTTCCTGTTGATCACGTTGGTAACAAATAGGGGAAGTACAAGAGCTTTAGCAAGAAAAAAAATTAACATGTTTCTGTTAACTTCCTGCCCACACTGTTTTACCCAGAAATCAATTTTTTTTTACTGTTCAACTGTAAACCTAAGAATACAGACTTAAACAAGCAAACGTAATAAATAAATTAGATAAAACCAGTAGCAAGTATACAACATACATATGGTAAATGGTGTATCTTTTAAGAGGAAACTTATTCAATCATTTTGACAGTCACAGTCACCTTACATTAACATCTCAACTTTAAAGAGAGTATGTAATATGAAATCTATGGAACAGAAAAATGTAATCACTTATCACTGGCCCAAGTGGTGCTACAAACTAAAAGCATAAGACATTATACAGTATTTCTTAGAATAGTTCTACTCTTGATATGAATAGTTCTGAAAGTGTTGATGAATTGTCTGCAAGGGACAATTCTTTGAAATAGCAATAAACCATTAAATATAACAATATACCATGTTATATTCATTAATAAACATAAAAAACATTTTAAGAAAATAATCAGCAGAGTACTGTGCCATCCCAGAGTTTATTTTTTTTTGCACATTTCTTCTAGTTTTATATCCCACATGAAAGAAAATTTGATACTAATGATTAGCATCAACATCTACAACCACAGTGGCTTTTGTAAAAATAAAATCACACAAAATATGTATTTTACTGCATATATTTTTCAATAAACAAATAGACAAATGTATTTGCTCTACAATTATTGTGAAATTAGCCAAGTTCTTAAGCAAGATATTGTGTAATTGAAACATCCATATTATTTCAGTGTAGATTTAAAGATATCCGATGGTATATAAGGTTGCATAATTTATTTTTTATATTTGATTCAAACAATGCTCAAACTGAACCATACAACCATACAAACACTTTCACAACCATCATTTACACCCACACCTTTCAAATTTGCAATTTTTTCCCCTGAACCTTAAGTGTGTTCATGGAAATGTATGAACTTTATGCGCAATAATGTTTTACATCATCTAGATGTATTCCCGATGATAACATCTGCTGTTTGTGTATCCTCAACTTTCAACTCTATATTACATGCAGCACAGCAAGAGTTTTTGTTCCACTTCCTGGCAACTAAAATGGTTGATGAGGGTATACAGGGTGTAAGTGGGTGTTTCTCAAGCATAGGTAAAGTCAAATCAAAGTCAGGAACATGATCATATGTGTGCAACTGCCTGTTGATGAATTTTCTCTGTGCTGATAAGAAGCAGTTTTTTTTTTTTCTAACTTAGGAATAAAATGAGAATTTTTCTCTCTATATACATAGATTAAGCCTTATTGTTATACTCCTATATACACCGACCAGACATTAAATTATGACATTATATCATTATGACTGGTGAGTGAATAAAACTGATTATCTCTTTTACATGACATCTCTTAGTGTATTGGATATATTAGGCTATATTATATATATTTAATAGATATAGTTACTTTTCGTGCTAGACACTGGACTCGCACAGCACAGTGCACTTTACATATGATATTTTTATACCACACCATTCCACACACGGACACTTTACACCTTACCATACCGCACACGGACACTTATGGACACTTTACACCACACCATTCCGCACACGGCCCACTTATGGACACTTTACACCACACCATTCCGCACACGGACACTTATGGACACTTTACACCACACCATTCCGCACACGGACGCTTTGGACACTTTACACCACACTATTCCGCACACGGACACTTATGGACACTTTACACCACACCATTCCGCACACAGACACTTATGGACACTTTACACCACAACATTCTGCACACGGACACTTATGGACACTTTACACCACACCATACCGCATACGGACGCTTTGGACACTTTACACCACACCATACCGCACACGGACACTTATGGACAATCAAAAACAATGCTTAAATTGTTTACTGTTGTTTACTGTTTAACTGCTCACTGCCATAAGCATTTTATATATATATATATATATATATATATATATATATATATATATATATATATATATATACAGTATATCTTTATATTTATATATTTTCTATTTTTTATATAGTTTTTATACTTTATTTATCTGCCTTCTTTTTCTTTGTTTTATTTTTTTCACCCCATTTTATTCCCTCATGCCGGACAGTCATAAAAAGCATTTCACTGCATGTCGTACCCTGTATGTATGTGTATGTGACAAATAAAATTTGATTTAATTTGATTTGATTTGATATATTAGTGAGCATTTTGTTGATGTGTTAGAAGCAGTAAAAATGGTCAAGTGTAGTTATACAAGGGTCAATTTGTGATGGCTAGATGACTGGGTCAGAGCATCTTCAATACTGCAGCTCTTGTGGGATGTTACCGGTCTGCAGTGGTTAGTATTCATGAAAAGTGGTCCAAGGAAGGAACAGTGGTGCACCTTCGACAGGGTCAATGCTTAGGCTGACCCACGTGGTCTGATCCAACAGAAAAAAAGAAGTTAATGCTGTCTAAGTTAAATCTATCTATCTACAGATACAAACATAATTTTTAATTTTATTATTTATATACATATATATATATATGTTGTCAAGTTTATTTCTATAGCGGTTTTTAACAACAGACATTGTCTCAAAGCAGCTTTACAGAAATCTATATAAATTATGTTTGATAATCGGTCTTTTTGTGTCATTTGTTCTGTATTGACAAAAAGCCATTTAACCCCTCCAAATGCTAATTTAGGGATGAGAAGGTAATGACTAACCCATTCACTTTCATTACACCCACAACTTTATTTCATATACGCCTTCTCAATTACTGTTAATGACATGTTATGAATTTGTCACTTACGTGGGCTGGATCCCCAAATGGAAATTCAATCAAATTTCTCTGTGTAAAGACCTAACACAACTATTGGTTGTAGCCTGTATGAATCTACACTCTGGGCTAGAAAGAAATCAGCCAAGCCTGGATTCTTCAAACTGTAAATTGTTAAAGGCCATTTGTGTTGCTCTTGTGATCGGTCCAGAACAATCTGCTTTAAAACATCAAGTAATGCCTAAAGTGCCTAAAGTGAAATATTAATTTACTTATTTTCTGTTTTTGAAAGATTAAAAAGGGGTTTAGATGAGCTAGTCCATTTATAATAACCAGCACTGCTTCTCAGGCACTAGTTCCATTATTCCTAGAATAGCATTCAGTGGCCTGTTAAAAAATGACCACATATGTATTTCAGTTCTCCTCTACTTTCTAAAACCATCAAATTATTATGTATCACAAAATGCTTTTCACTAACTTCATGTAAATAACTAATAATAATATTATAATAGCTTTATTAACAAAACTGTACATTCTAATAAACAGCACCACTGAGCTATTAAACATTCACTTGATTTTTTTTATATATATTCATGCTTTGTATATATTTATTTATATATATTTGTATATATATTCAATTGTTTTGGATTTTTTTTTTTTTACTTTTCATTCTCAATGACTACATAATTGGCTGTTGTATATGTATCCAACAAAAATATAAACTAAAACTGAAATGTGCTCTAAAACTACCGAAAAGCATTCACTTCTTGATACACAAAAGCGCCATCAAGTGGTGATACAGAAGTTCGAGTCAATAACCTGTTTGTGTGAAAGATGGAGAAGGTGTAGGTGCCATGTCACTTGTCACTAGGATTGGGTTTAAGAAATTCCAGCTTTTATTAAGTCATTTCATTCGAATTAGCTTTCCATTCAGACTTGACTCTTTCTGCTTACTGTCTATATTACTGTCTATCACCACCTCACACTGTCTCACACCAACAGTGTCTCACACCTCCTCACACTGTCTCACACCAACACTGTCTCACAACTCCTCACAGTGTCTTACACGTCCTCACACTGCCTCATACCAACACTGTCTCATACCTCCTCACAGTCACACCAACTGTCTCTCACCACCAGTGTCTCACAACTCCTCACAGTGTCTCATACCTCCTCACACTGTCACACCAACACTGTCTCTTACCACCTTACACTGTCTCACACCTCCTTATACCAACAATGTCTCACACATCCTCACTCTGCATCATACCAACACGGTCTCACACCGCCTCACTCTGTCACACCAACACTGTCTCTCAGCACCTCACACTGTCTCTCACCTCATCACACTATCACACTGGCTTATACCAGCAGTGTCTCTCACCACCTCACATTGTCTCACACCAACACTGTCTCACACCTCCTTACACTGCCTCATACCAACATGGTCTGATAGCGTGCATGCACGATGATTTCAGCAAAAAGTAGCTAATTGCTATTGACCATAAACTGGACAGTCTGTGAATAATCAAACTATCAAATATAACAGAATAAAAACTTACAGTATAGGTGGTTTAATTACATTGCTCTTATAAAAGGGAGGATATGCCTTTGTGATCATTGATTTGAAATCTGTGTAACTTGCAATCGTATTGCTTAATCTCTGTTGAAATGAAAACTTTACCTCAAACTCAATGTACAGTGCCTAAAAAAAAGTTTGAACATGTAACAAAGTTTGTAACAGCCAAAACCAATATGAGTGGAAGAAAGTTCTATGGAGAGAGGAGTCAAAAATGTGACATTTTTGTCTGTAACAGAAGAATTTAGCAAACAGCAAGCAGTCGGTTATCCATCATGGAATGACCTGCCCACTCACCTACATCTTACTGAACTACTGTAGATATGAACTGGATCGCAAGAAAGTAATCTCCAACTAGTGAAGAACACCGTTGAGAAGTTTTACAAAATATTTCAGCTGAACGTTTGAAGAAACAAATTGTCCAGATGCCAAGTGTTTGCAAAGCTGTTATTCATGCTACAGAAGTAAATGAAAGAATTCCAATTCTTTACATTAAATACTTGTGTGGTCAAAATAAATCTTCATGCTAAATGACCGGTTATTGCACATCGACAAAAGGAACATGCACGTGTCTCTCGAAAACAAAAAAAAGACTAGGTGTTTTTAAACTTTTGACATGCACTGTACTTTTCATTCGCTGCTCATCTCACAACGAAAGAGTTGAGAATGTATTGATGTGTTAACGTGATAAATCTTGTAGCACTGACTGTTTTAAATAAAAATATAAAGGACTGCACACGAGACATGATTTTGCACACTGCTATTTGCACTGAAATGAAACCTTGAATAAATGCATTTAAATATTTATTTGAATATTAAAAAAAAAAAAAAAAGGTTAAAAGGTTTTTTAATGTAAAATGAAACAATTTTCAACAAATGCACATTCAAATTTTATAAGATGACAAAACTGAGGTAAAAAACCCCCCAAACCAACCAAAAAAAGAAAAAAAAAAATATTGTTTATGTTTTCTTCTGCTGGTCTTTTTATCCTTTAGCACTTTCACACTTAAACACCACATATCAATAAAAAATATTCATCAATAACATCATATTGCTTTAGTTTACTCTGTAACTCAGAATCTACAGAAGAGACTGGACAAGTACACAGAATAGCAAATCATGTTTACACAAGTACTATGATGTCAAATAACTGAAGGTGGCTAAAAAATAGTTGGATTATTTGTTGGCTTGGTATATTCACATGGAATTTGGTGGATTTTACAAAATCTGCCCAGTCCTGTGGTTGAAGCAGAGCAGTGAAGCCTCAGCAGGGGTACACGTGACACGTGTTGTATTTAGTGGCCCTTTTTGGATGAACCGAACCCTGTGAATCCCATTACAGCAGCCATTTCATCATCGTCTTCAAAATTCAGGTCTTCCTCTGCCTTTCTTTTCTTTTCTTTAAGCTTTTCTTTTTTGTATGCTTTTGCTTTTTCCTCCTAAAAACAAACACAGAGCAAATGTGGGACACCACAATCTTATTTTAGATAGATATATTTGGCACAGAAAAACTAAACAAAGGATAATTTTATTCATTAAGGGCTGTCAAAATTAATGTGCATTTCTGTTCAAGCATTTTTATTAAAAATAAATATATAAGAGGCAAAATTAAAATCTTCAACGCAACACGCATGTATTCACGGAGTCCTTTCTTTACTTAAAATTAAAAAAAAAAAAATGTACTCCACCGAAAAATACATTTTCATCACTAAACATCTGCTGTCTCCAATCAAGCAGCAAAATCTGCCATGGTGCACACATCTGGCAATTATGGAAACATAGCAAAAGTTCAGTTTGGTGTCATTTTGATTTACGTAATTTAAAAACACCATAATTACTAATATTTAAAAGAATGCTTCGTCTTCGTGCTCTATGTTGAATACGGTTTCACTAATAATAAACATACATTTGCATAAAGCATCCATATTTGTCCATGCCATTGAGTGGAAAAGTATTGTGTAAGGTACATTTTAAACAGATAAAAATGTGCGATTAAGCACAGTTAAATATTTTAATCGATTAACAGCCCTAATATAATATTATATGTATATACAGTACAGACCAAAAGTTTGGACACACCTTCTCATTCAAAGAGTTTTCTTTATTTTCATGACTATGAAAATTGTAGAGTTACACTGAAGGCATCAAGGGCTATTTGACCAAGAAGGAGAGTGATGGGGTGCTGCGCCAGATGACCTGGCCTCCACAGTCACCGGACCTGAACCCAATCGAGATTGTTTAGGGGTGAGCTGGACCGCAGAGTGAAGGCAAAAGGGCCAACAAGTGCCAAGCATCTCTTGGGGAACTCCTTCAAGACTGTTGGAAGACCATTTCAGGTGACTTCCTCTTGAAGCTCATCAAGAGAATGCCACGAGTGTGCAAAGCAGTAATCAAAGCAAAAGGTGACTACTTTGAACAACCTAGAATATGACATTTTTCAGTTGTTTCACACTTTTTTGTTATGTATATAATTCCATATATAATTCCACATGTGTTAATTCATAGTTTTGATGCCTTCAGTGTGACTCTACAATTTTCATAGTCATGAAAATAAAGAAAACTCTTTGAATGAGAAGGTGTGTCCAAACTTTTGGTCTGTACTGTATATTATATCGCACGCACATTTAAATACAAAAAAGCACACACAAAGAAAGGACTACTTTTAGAGCGAAGACTGTTGCGGTTCTTGCCAACATAGCTTTGTCCTTCCCCTTTTCAGCACTCATTTGTACAAAATGAAACAGTTCTGTTTTATATTATACATAACATGCAGTTAAACACTTTTTTATTCTGCCTTTAACAAGAATCAGAAAAGTGGCATGCTAGTCATTTGTATTATTATTATACAATATCTAGTAACTAGCCCTGATCACTAACCTGATTGTAAGCTTTGCTAATTTCCTTCTAAAACTAAACCAACCCTCCTTACATCCATATAAGTTCGATAACTAACCTCTTCTCGCAATTCCTTCATTCGCTCTTCAAAATCGTACTCCTTCTGTTTTTCCTCCAGCTTTTTCTTGTTAACCTCAAAACGCTTCTTAACTTGGTCCAACGAGGAGCGTTCCACTCGCATTGACATTCCCAAGTTCCTCTGGTCTGTACAAGATAGGAATTATTAAAGCATCACACACTGTGTTCGGTGAAACAGCTAGATAAATGAATGAAAACCTCAATACTCACGCTTCTTGCCATTGATGTGATCCAAGAAGTTGATGGAGTCTTTCACAACACAATCGCAAACATTACAATAGTACCTGCATTTATTAAAAAAAAAAAAAAAAAATTATATATTTTATTTATATATATATATATATATATATATATATATATATATATATATATATATATATATATATATATATATATATATATATATATATATATAGAATGACAAACAAAATATAGAACGACAAAACAAAACAAACAACAACAAAAAATTCTTTGGACAGATGAGACCAAGATTAAATTGTATGAAGAGTATGGATAAAATTATGTTGTAGGAAAGGATGGGCTTATGATCCGCATCAGCCAAACATGAAGGCAGTGTTATGGCATGAGTGTGTATAATTGCCAGTAGAACTGGGTCACTGGTGAATATTGATGATGTGACTGCTGATCGAAGTTTCAGTAAGTGTACAGAGCTATACTGTCTCTTAAGATTCAATTAAATGCTGCTAAAGGAAAAGGATAACAGAATTCAGAGAGATTATGCAACAAAACATACTACAAAAGCACCCCAAGACCTGACCTGTACCCAACTTAGCATGTTGTTCAATAACTAAAGACAAAACTGAAGTGAGAGAAAACCACAAATAAGCAGCAACTGACTTCAAATGCAAGACTAAAAACAATTCTTATATTCATAATCTTGTCATTTCGTCTAATCACTTTTATAAAAAAAGGTAACATTTATAAAAGGCTATAAAACCTATGCAAACATATGCAATGCTTGTTAAGCCCTGTACGTTAAAGCTGGAAGTCTACAATTCAATCACATCTTGATTGCTATGTTTTAACTCGATTTTTTAAATAATACACAAATTCTGAAGCGCTGCCATTTCTATAACTCCATTCATAACCATTGTTATGGGAGATACATGAAGGTGATTATGTGCAGATTTGCATCAGCGACCCACCCGCCCATCTCAGCCTGTGGAGTAGTTTTAGTGATGACGATGGTTTTTCCGAGCTTAGACTCCAAATCCACCTTGTAGTCTCTGTGCCGGAGGAGCTCTCGTTTGACTGGGGGGACAAGTTTGCCTACAGAAGGGAATTGAGGAATGAATTAATCGATTAAAAATGCACTCAGGGGCCACTTTATTAGTGTCAGGGCCATCAGTGAAATCAAAGGAACCGAATCACTCTGCTGAGGCACAAGACCTGCTAATGTCTTACTTAAAGTAATGGCTTTGACTGACAACACTTGATGTCACATTAAGAGATTATGTCCTTTATTATAATGTACTCACCATCTTTTTTCTCTCTCTCCTCCGTGATTCGCTTTTGAGCCAGTTGCTCGTACTCATCTTTATCCCACTTGCGCCGAAAATCATTCTTTGCCTATTAAAAAGACGTAAAAACATGATTGTCTTAGTTGACACTTTTACATAGGATGCCACGATTTGGTGTAATGGTTGAAACCCTATGCATCGAGAAACCATTTTTTTTAAAAGGCTACAACATGGACGTGTGAGCAAGTGTTAAGTATTTTAAATAACTACTTGCAGAAACCAAATACTCTTTTCATGTATCACATTATTGTATAAAATCGAACTATTTTTGGCTCTCAGACAGAGTGAGAGTCATAGCAGCAGTCACAATCGAAGATTAAAGTGTTTCCTCACATGGTCAGCGCCGTCTTTGCTCGCAATGGCACTAAATTGGATGCCGCTGAGCGGAATTACGAATTCCCAGCTCAACTTAGTCAGCGTTTCTTAGTATAGAATAATAACACTATATTTATAATACTATAAATACTACTACAATTTAAAGACCCACTTGGCAAATGTTCTGAGTTCTACTTTGCAGCTTGAGTGTGGTGTAGAGCAAAAGTCCATCTCTCTCATGATATCATTTTATATCTACGAATCTAAACTTTTGAACCTGTGTAATCCATTTATGTATCACGCTGATCATCACACCAGAACAGTAGTACAAAACTAAATAAAAAAAATGAACAAAAATTTAATATACATTGACATAAAATACCAGTGTTGGGCCATGCAATTCACTGCTAGGCCTTCAGTGATGTCCTGAATCAATCCACCTTTTAATAACATCACAATGATGCCACGTGCATTGAAACCATCAATATTATAAGAAAGAGATCAATGCATCTTATATAAAGCAAGAAAACCAATAAACACAATTCAACAAGTCTCCTTTCACTGCGGCCACAGCTGCACTACCCGCATACATCATCTCGAACATGCATCAATATTAACCTCAGAAATGGACAGTTCTCCAATTGAGGTGACTGTGTGCCTGCTAGATGGCCCCGGTGTTGCCAACTCTAAATCTGAACAGCTTCATTTAATGTATTCTAAGCTACAAGTGTGCACACATCTGATGTGATAGCTGGAATCTGATTGGGTAGAAATTCTAACATACACTATTAGAATTAGCACAACCAAGAAAAAAGCTAAAAAAAAATTATGTAAATAGACTATTTAGGAAATAGATTAAAATATGTCATTGATTCTGATAAAGATTAGGCCAGCACAGAAGGTCTTGATGCCCCAACACTGGAAAATACAGTTTTCTTTTACCATTGCTTTTTTCCGAACGTGACTCCACATCGTATCCCTTGTGGTCACATGGTTTAAAAAAATGGCCACCCTCATGACTATTAAATTTATGTTAAATAGAAACAGTTCATTAAAGAAACAATCAGATCTAATTTATAGGAGAAATGTAAAGAGAGTGAATACATAAGTCACTTTAGTCCAGATCATAAAAAGTATATGCATATAGTCCAGATTATAACTACTGTGCATACACAGTCCAGATTATAAATACTGTGCTACAGTACAGATTATAAATACTCCACATACAGTCCAGATTATAAATACTGTGCATATACAGTTCAGATTATGAATATTTTGCATATACAGTCCAGATTATAAATACTGTGCGCATATACAGTTCATCTTATAAATACTCTGCATATACAGTCCAGATTATAATTACTGTGTGCATATACAGTACAGATTATAAATATTTTGCATATACAATCTAGATTATAAATACTGTGTGCATATACAGTTCAGATTATAAATACTGTGTGCATATACAGTCCAGATTATAAATACTGTGTGCATATACAGTCCGGATTATACATATTTTGCATATACAGTTTAGATTATAAATATTTTGCATATACAGTTCAGATTATAAATACTCTGCATATACAGGCCAAATTATAAATACTGTGTGCATATACAGTCCAGATTATAAATACTGTGTGCATATACAGTCCGGATTCTAAATACTGTGTGCACATACAGTCCAGATTATAAATACTGTGTGCATATACAGTCCGGATTCTAAATACTGTGTGCATATACAGTCCGGGTTATAAATACTGTGTGCATATACAGTCCAGATTCTAAATACTGTGTGCATATACAGTCCAGGTTATAAATACTGTGTGCATATACAGTCCGGATTCTAAATACTGTGTGCATATACAGTCCGGGTTATAAATACTGTGTGCACATACAGTCCAGATTCTAAATACTGTGTGCACATACAGTCCGGGTTATAAATACTGTGTGCATATACAGTCCAGATTCTAAATACTGTGTGCATATACAGTCCGGTTCTAAATACTGTGTGCATATACAGTCCGGATTCTAAATACTGTGTGCATATACAGTCCAGTTCTAAATACTGTGCATATACAGTCCGGATTCTAAATACTGTGTGCATATACAGTCCGGTTCTAAATACTGTGTGCATATACAGTCCGGATTCTAAATACTGTGTGCATATACAGTCCAGTTCTAAATACTGTGTGCATATACAGGCCAAATTATAAATACTGTGTGCATATACAGTCCAGATTATAAATACTGTGTGCATATACAGTCCGGATTCTAAATACTGTGTGCACATACAGTCCAGGTTATAAATACTGTGTGCATATACAGTCCGGATTCTAAATACTGTGTGCATATACAGTCCGGGTTATAAATACTGTGTGCATATACAGTCCAGATTCTAAATACTGTGTGCATATACAGTCCAGGTTATAAATACTGTGTGCATATACAGTCCGGATTCTAAATACTGTGTGCATATACAGTCCGGGTTATAAATACTGTGTGCACATACAGTCCAGATTCTAAATACTGTGTGCACATACAGTCCGGGTTATAAATACTGTGTGCATATACAGTCCAGATTCTAAATACTGTGTGCATATACAGTCCGGTTCTAAATACTGTGTGCATATACAGTCCGGATTCTAAATACTGTGTGCATATACAGTCCAGTTCTAAATACTGTGCATATACAGTCCGGATTCTAAATACTGTGTGCATATACAGTCCGGTTCTAAATACTGTGTGCATATACAGTCCGGATTCTAAATACTGTGTGCATATACAGTCCAGTTCTAAATACTGTGTGCATATACAGTCCAGATTCTAAATACTGTGTGCATATACAGTCCGGATTCTAAATACTGTGTGCATATACAGTCCGGATTCTAAATACTGTGTGCATATACAGTCCGGATTCTAAATACTGTGTGCATATACAGTCTGGATTCTAAATACTGTGTGCATATACAGTCCGGATTCTAAATACTGTGTGCATATACAGTCTGGATTCTAAATACTGTGCATATACAGTCCGGATTCTAAATACTGTATGCATAAAATCCATATTATAAAATGACTGTGAGAAATTATTAAACAACTAACATTGTAAAATGTAAACAAACAGTCTACTACATAAATATGAACAGAATACCTGTAATTTCACAGCCTTATTAAAGGATAAGGCGAATATCTTTTAGTATTTACAAAAATAAATCACATAATTCACTACAAAGCAGCTCACGTTAGCAGCGCGTGCTGTGTTAAGATTACTAGCTGAAGTAGGTACTGCACGTTTAATTCAAACCCACAGATACAGAAAATAATCCTCAAATACACCCACATTCATAAACCAAACAAATAAATTGGTTTAAAAATCGACTATTAAACCCAAAAGCTTTCTTACACCACTGCCGGACGCCATGTTGCTCGCGGATCCTCTTCCTGCCATTGATGTAAACAGGAATCTTCACATTCAGTTTCCGTTTTCAATATAAAAGCTCTGCTAAAGCGCCACCACGTGGCTAAAACAACATCAACAACAAAAAAGTATCCGAATCCAGATTTTCTTTTTCTGATAAATAAATCTAGCGTATAGGGTAAAAAAAACCCAACAACGTTAATTAACCGTTTAAACTCACTGATTCATTTTCACCATTCCTCTTTTTAATAAATCATGGCATCATCTTCAGGGCTGATCCATCGCATTGCATTAGCAGATGGTAGATCTTAAGCCTGTAGGATCCAAAACATCATGGCTGTACACTATAAACTGTACGTTACAATATAAGCATTGAGGCCTTTCTTGTAATATGAAAACATTGGAGATTGTGCATAAGGTTGGGCCGTTTATACATTCATAGATCAACATGAGCCACTTACAAATAGGAAGTTGATAAGTAATCATTATCACTGTACCTCGCAACATCGTATATATCTGCTATAAATGGACATTCGGTGCAACCCAGATGAGGATCGGTTCCCTCTTGAGTCTGGTTCCTCTCAAGGTTTCTTCCTTATACCATCTCGGGGAGTTTTTTCTTGCCACAGTCGCCACCAGCTCGCTCATCAGGGACAAACTTACTTATAAAGAACATATTTACTTTTAATCACCACATTATCTGTGTAAAGCTGCTTTGAGACAATGTTCATTGTTAAAAGCGCTATACAAATAAAAAATGAATTGAATTGAACTGAATAAGTATAACTCCAGAATAACAACAGAAAGACAGAAATCTGACAGTAATTGATGGCATTTGTTGATGTAATTTGTGTAGCTCCGCCTTCCAGCACCTGATCTTGATTTAAAGCTCTTTCAAACTATGTGGCCTACTATGTGGCAAAGTCAGCATGACAACACACATTGAAACTTTACTACAAAGTCCTCTGGACTCAAGGTCCAACTCTTTACTTTTCCCCATACCCACTAAGAGTTCTAAAGCCAGTCTTAATTTTTGTGTTATTCTTGTTTTTTGTTTTTTAGGGGATTGTCTTTTCCACCATGGCCCAACCCTGAACTACCGCAAGACATGAAGCTCAGGCTGCCTCTTTCCCCTGGCAGCCCAGAGCCCTGGCTTCTCCCAGGCTGCAGCTCTGTATATGATAGCCTGGTCAGGTAAGAAGGTAAAGATCTATGCCTTAAACAGCAAGATCAAAATCTCTGTTATTTTTGCCCTAGAAAGTTTAGCATCTTGTGTGACTCAATTGTTGTTTAACCTCAATCCACACAATTCTGTAGTTGTAGGACGCCCCAGTCACCTGTGAGTGAAGATCAGAATTCCTCTTTTGTGAACAAACCTCGCAGGTCCTTGTCTTCACTCTGCGAATACATTTTCGGTCCAACCCAAATTTCTGCTGTATATCTTAACAAGCTTTATTTTGCACTCTATTTAGATCCTCTATTCTCGAGCGGTGCATCCTGAAGATTTCTACAGCTAATGTTGCTGTAGGGACAGAAGATCTAGATGATAAGAGGTCAGGTGCATGTTTCATACAGTATGTCGGTGTGAGTGAACATTTAATAGAAATTTCTTTTTTAATCCAAATAATATTTGCTTACCCCCCCCCCCTCTAGATCCCCAACGAGAATCCGTTGCCGTTCTCACAACATGGACCCGTCTTTTTTTGAGACTAATGAGTCTGTGTTGAAGCGAAGACAAAAGCAGATTCAGTATGGAAAGAACACTTGTGGTTACCAGAACTATGTGAAGCAAGTGCCAAAGTAGGACTGAATTCTTTCATTTAACACACTATACATTTTCTCCAGGTTTAAACCTAAGTGTCCCCCCTACACTCCGCCAATAGTATGTGCTGCAGGTATTTTATGGCCTATATAAACAGTATAAAGTGAGTTCCATAGGTTTGTGACTGGACCCCTTAGTCTAAAAGTAAAAAAAAAATATATATATATATATATATATATATATATATATATATATATATATATATATATATATATATATATATATATATATATATATATATATAAAGAATATAAAAATGAAAAATGTTCAAGATCAACTTTGTGCAATTGCTCATTTTCTTGACTTCTCCATTCCATTGAATGTCTTCTGATTAAATGGTAAAGGATCTGATCCAGCATTAATTGGCAGGTTTTACATTTGGCAGATTTTATATTAATACCAGCTTGAGTCAATAAAGCAAAAAGGGGGCATACCAAATACTAAGAAATGATAAAAACCATGTATATTCGATTTAGCCCTGTAAGAAAAGTAAATTTGCAGCATTCTCGCACAGACATTTAACAATTCGCAGTTGGCATGTATTTATTATAATAATAATAATAATAATAATAATAATAATAATAATAATAATTAATTTGAAATGACCTGTCTAGCAGACCATTAGTGAAAGAAGGATTTAAGAGTTTATTTGCTTGGGGTATAAAAAAAAATCATTTTGACCTGCTTTTCAAACATCTGGTAACCCAATATCATCGGCCAGGTAGTAACAATTCAAAAAGTGTAAGAGAAAGGTTGCCTCTTATCATTCACAATGATGGCCCTACTCAACATACTTTTCTCAGTATGTATGCTCTGTAGTCTGTAACACTAACTGTTTACTTGCCATTTTTAACACCTTCCCCAGTGACTGATTTTATTACTGATGATGCATATTGAAAAATGTTGTTAAATCCAAACAAAATATAACTAGGGGCATTAGACTTTGTAATGTTATTTATTTTTTGTACCTGGTTTCTTTTTATGCATGAGATTAATGCTGATAATCTGCAAGTGGGCTTGGGTTTTTATATTATATTCATTATAAATTGAAATTATAGATGACCTTTTCATATCCCTGTCTTGTACTTTCAGGCGTTTTCGCATCCCTGGATTTCACCCGTCCACTCCCAACAAATATCGCAAATATAGTCGGAGATCTTGGGACATGCAAGTCAGGCTGTGGAGAAGAGCGCTACATGCTTGGGACCCACCTTTGACTTCTCAGGGAAATGATTCAGTTGATCAACTGTATGTGTTTTTGTATTTAGGAGTAAAAGATGTTTTGCATGTTGCACTTAAGTCCATTTTTATCTGAAATCTGGCTGAACAATCCTTCCATATTAACTATATACAGAGAACTGAATTTTGAACTGCATCACCTATTGGTGTTCCATAGAAATAAACACCATCAGCTAATTTAATAAGAACACCTGCAAACACTATTCAATCAGTGTGGTCTATAGAAACCTACTTTGGGCCATGCTCTATCTTCACTAAAATGGAGGGGGGGTTATGATCTGGTACTTGTTTGTTATAAAAGTCATAAATTCTCTCTCCAAGAATCCTAAAGTTTTCACTCAGCAGTCTTGACTGGAAAAATGGTCTCCCTCCAATTTTCAGCTATCCAGCTGATAAATTTGAACCTTGCTGTTGTAGACCATCCTCCTTAAATTTGAATTTGCTTATTCTGATATGCTTTTCTGCAAATCATGTGTGTAATCGTTAGTTATGAGTTCCTGTAGACTTCATATCCACTAAACATTCTAAACAAGGTGTTTCCAGCTACCTGCTGAAGGCGAGTATAAAGAAAAATCCCTGTTCAAAAATTCCCATTATTCAGATATTAAAACAACCCAATTGGCAACAACCATAACATGCCAAGAGATGTCTAGTACGGATGCTACTTATAGTATGTTAATTTCAGGCTTGTATAAATAACTACAATCTCTTTGGCAGGCATGTCAAATGTAAACTTACTTTTTTATTTTTTGTTTATGGTGTACATGCTTTCTCTTAGGCAGGGTTTGCTTGAGCAGATGAACACTGACCTGGGTGAAGAAGGCAGGGGAGGAAACGCAAGGAAATTAGAAACATCTGACCCCAATATTTCTGTACATTCTCAGCTCACTGAGGGTTCAACCAATGGATTTTTGAGGCCTCCAATGCCTCAGGTGAGTGGAACAAGAGTTGACCTCTTTGCATTTTAAGCACAGTGCCTTAAGCTTTTTTTCCCCTCTCCTTTCCATGTGTAGGCTGAAATAACAAGCCAGCAAGGCCAGTCTTTAGGATTGGGCTATACCTTTAACAGTCAGCTAACCGCTGAAGAGAATGTTTTGGGATGGCTGCGGTTTCTTTTGGAGACTGACAACACATGCAGTGACGCTGCCTTGCAGAGTGAACAGCCCATATGGAGATTTTACTGACTTACCATGATTTCGACAGCCCATGTCTGAAACCATGTTTTCCAGGGAAATAAGTGTTTCTTTCTGTTCTCAAATGTTTGCATATGCACAGAGCACACTGGTGATTTTAGTTTAGCATCAGACAGCATCTTTATCATGGCCTCATGTTCTTCATTAACATCACAGTTCATCTCCACAGCATGTTTTCACTACTTTCTTTTTAAGTTCTAATATCGTTGTCACTAGTTAATTTTCACTTTTCTAGCCTCTAGCTCGCACCCTAGAAATTCCTGCTCTATAAAAGCAATGTTTTGCTGTTCAGAGTCGGCAAACTTTACAGCCAATCCCTTGGTTTCCACATTTGTTGTTTTTGACTTAGTTGCTGGTAGTTCTTAACATTCTTTTTGTGTGTGGTTTGCATATTTTTGTAGTAGTGGAAAACAAACCTAATAAAGATGTTTAAATGTTCAACCTTGTCAGTAATGAATATAACCATGGTATCATGAGTTACTTACCTAATGGCTCTAGACTGAATTTAAACTATGCTGTAACTGCAACTATTTTGCACCTGGTTAGTTAAACCAGAATTTATATTTTGCCAGGCTTACAAGGGTTTTTTTTTTTTTGGGCCAATGTTAAATAAGCCTATTCCACCAGGTGAGTATTGATGACTTTATGAATTCTAGAAAGTACCTGGATGGCTATTTGTATCTGAAAGGCTCATTGCTTCTGGCAAAACGTAAACAGAAAAGGATTAATGGAGTTGACCCTTATTGTAAAGCTTGTGGATGACGTAAAAAATCAGTATCTAACGTTTTTCAAAATAATTGGATTGGAGGTCTCCTTTATTCATAATGCAGCCTTGTTACATTTTTGATTGTTTAGACTCATAGAGGTTGATAAATTTAACAAACATTTCAGACTGTAATGTTGGCTGAACTTTACTGCTTTATATTGTGCGTATTGCAATGTTTTAATTGCTGTAACTCATTCACAGCAACCTGTTTAGAATGTGATTTACACTAAATGGACATCTGACTATAAGATTCATATACGCTTTCCACCCCATTGCACCTTCAGTACCCCCTTGCCATTTATAAGAACCTCCACACTTCTGGGAAGATGTTCCACTAGAATTTTTTGTTTGTGCACTCATTCTACCATAAGGGCATTAGTAAAGTTGGGTATTGTTGTAGGGTGAAAAGGCCTAAGAGGCAATTAGTGTTTGTTTATCCCAAAAGGTGTTCAATAGATTTGAGTTCAGAGCTGTTTAGCAGGCCACTCAAGATCATATGCTCCAAACTATGTTAATCATATCTTCATGGGGCTGGCTTTGGGCACAGGGGCATTGTCATTTCTGAAACAGGTTTGGATCTACTAGTTCATGATGAGAAAATGTATTGTTACTCCATCCTATACAATTGTATGCCTTCAACTTTGTGGTAACAGTTTGAAGAACAACTACATATGGCACCTTTGCCCATATATTATATATGGTATTTAATGTAAGACTGGGGTCACCAACCTTTTTGAAACTGAGAGCTACTTCTTGGGTACTGATTAATGTGAAGGGCTACCAGTTTGATACACACTTCTGAAATAACAAATTTGCTCAATTTACCTTTGTTATTAATAAATCATATTCATCAATATCTAGTCGTCTATATTTTATTATTGTCATTTTCAAATTCACACCAATGCAAGTGTGATTTAAAAAATAAAATTGCAACAAAAAAAATTAGATGCAGCTCACTGGTAAGTGGTGTTCTGGTGAGCTATTTTTTAGAAAAGGCCTGCGGGCGACTCATGTGGTCCTTGCGGACAACCTGGTTGGTGACCCCTGCATTAAAGTAATAAACAACAACTTGGAAGTTTAGACACACCTTCTCCTTTAGTGTTTATCCTTTATTTTTATTTTCAACAATGTACATTAACACAGACATCCAAACTATGAAAGAACATGTAGTGAATAAGAAAGTGTTAAACAACCAAGAATGTTTTATATTTTATATTGTCTGAAGTACCTACATTTACCTTTGATGACCGCTTTGAATTCTTTCATCAGATTCAAGAGGTAATCGTCTAGAATGTTTTTCAGTTCACAGGTGTGGCTTGTCAAAAGTTAATTTGTGATTTTTTTTTTTTTTTTGTCTTCTTAATGATCATCAGTTATCTTTTGCAGAGGAAAGACTATGTACAGTCACTAGCTCTATTAGTGCTATTAAAACTACTGTATAAATCAATTTATACAGTAGTTTTAATAGCACTAATAATGGACCCTGTGAGAGCGCTTGATGGTTTTGGAGACTGCACATGTGGATTCATTTGAAGTTCTTCAGAGTTTTCAGACTGACTGACCTTCAACTTTTAAAGTTGTGGGTCAGTCAGTCTACCTGAAGAACTTCAAATGAATCCATGCAGTCTCCAAAACCATCAAGCGCTCTCACAGGGTCCATCACAAGAAAGGAAGACCAAGCGCTACCTCTGCTGCAGAGGATAGGTTTATTAGAATTACCAAATGCAGAAGCTACCGATTTACATAAATGCTTTTCGGGTTTTCAAGTGATAGATGTATTTTGACATCCTGTGTTCAGAGGAGACTGCATGAGTCAGGCCTTAATGGGTGAATTGCCAGAAAGAAAAGAAAGCCAAGAAAAACAAGGAATGGACAATAGATAAATGGAAAACTGTCATTTGGTATGTTCTTTAGTTCTAACTTCTGTTTCTTCAGTTAGAATTACAGAGGGTGAAATACACTTCCTGAATGTGTGGTTCACACTGTAAACCATGGAGGAAGAGGCGTGGTGGTGTGGGGGTGCTTTTGCTGGTGATACTTTGGGTGATTTAGTTAAACTTGAGCTCACGCTTAACCAGCATGGCTACCACAGCATTTACAGTGACATGCTATCCCACCTGTTTTGCTCTTAGTGGGACCATCATTTGTTTTCCACAGAACAATAACCTAAAATACACCTCTAAGTTATGTTAGGGCTATTTGTCCAAGAAGAAGAGTGATGGAGTTCTGTATCAGATGACCTGGCCTCCACAATCACTCGATCTGTATCCAGTTGAGATTGTTTAAAATGGTTGGACTGGAAAGTGAAGGAAAAGCAGCCAACAAGCACTCAACACCTCGGGGAATTCCCCAAGATTGTTGGAAAACCATCCTAGGTGACTACCTAATGAGGCTGACTAAGAGAATGCCAAAGCGGTCATCAAAGCAAAAGTGGCTAGTGTTCTTTCATAGTTTGGATGTCTTCAGTATTAATGTACAGTTCAAAATAATAAAAATAAAACACCAAAGGAGAAGGTGTGTGCAAACTTTTGACTGCATATAAACTATTTTACTTAGAAATGGATAAAAGTACAGAGGTGGCATTGATTGCTAAAATATGATCGCAAATGTCACCAACTTGCTGAGTGCAATACAACACCTCATAATGTGCCATTAAAAAAAATCCCCTCCAAAAAAGTGACCCTAACTCAGCTTAAACTACACAGCATCATGTTGTTGATGAATTTTCTACATCAGCACGCTTCTCTTACGTTTCCTCCTTACATAATGTATGACTATTCATTTTACTTCACCTGGATATTTTTACTCATGTCAATAAAAGTTGCAAGTAATTTAATAATACCACAAACCCCTTTCTATAGCCATGTTGATCATGTCCTTGTGTTGCGAGCAGGGGAAATGGATGACATGTGCGAGTGCGCGTTCCGGTCGCGTCGCGTGTACGCGCTTCAGCGGGGGCGGGGTAAAGGAGGTGGAGATGGAGGGGCTCAGCTCTCTCTCTCTCTCCTCTGCGGATACACGTTACTGGATTCCTCCAAGCGGCTTTCTGCGTGTTTTTACTTAAACACAGACAAAAAAACGGGCGAATGTCTCGATCCGAGGCGCAGCTCAGTGTCCGATCCACCGGCCGTCTCCGTTCCGCCATTCGTCTCGAAGCCTTAACGTTATTCTAGCACGGGAGGAGGGAGGGAGGGGGCTTGTTTGCATAAAAGAGGGACGGCAGTTCACAATAGCCCCAGCGTTACGCCATGGGTATCGGTTAGCCCGCGAGGCTGTTGTGTCTGATTTTTTTTTCTTGGAGCCTCATAATAAACAAGAACAGACCTCCTATATTCCTAACCCCTTCGGAAAAAAAAAAAAAACAAACATGATCCGGCCTCGAGTGGTCACAAGGTAAGCCGGAGGAAAGGTATCGCCGAGAAATCATGTTATTGTATACATTTAAACCAGATCGCTTTCATACACAATGCAGATGCATGTCTGATTTATTTTTTTTTATAAATAGAAAAAAATATAGAGATCTTTTTTTTCCCCACGTGCATGCCATACTGTTGTAATACGATTTTCCTGTATTATTATTATTATTATTATTATTATTAGTAGTAGTATTTGGGAGACACCTTGGCTTGGACAGAGAACTAGCTGTCGCTGAATGGCAGGACTCGGTGGGCCTCTGCCTGTGCGGCTGCTGCTTTCTAGGCAGCCGAATAAAACCCCCAGTCCTCTTCTCCCTTCTTTCATCTCCAAATTAGCGAGCAGAATAAACATGCTTGTCTATAGATAGCTGTCTGTAAAGATGATTTTTATATATATATATATATATATATATATATATATATATATATATATATATATATATATATATACACACACATTTATTTATTTATATATATATATATATATATATATATATATATATATATATATAATGATTGCATGTAAGGGCTAAAATCCTACTATATATTTGTTATATACACAGTATATATATTTGTGTATGTGTGCATATATATATATATATATATATATATATATATATATATATATATATATATATATATATATCTCCTCAAAATGCAATTAGAAACACCACTTGAATGTTATATGCTGGTCAGCCATATTTCTTCCCATCCTGATGGGCAGTTGGCTGTGGATCCACGGCGCTCTATTTATGTGCATAGCATTGTGACCGATATCACACCGACCTGAGCCGATGGTTTAACTTGCTATTGTTAGATTTCCTCCAGGGCTGAACCAGATTTTTTTGTTGTTGTTGTGCAAAATCGTCAACAACACAAAAACGTGTTATTTTTGTCTGGTTGAAATGCACATGCCTTTGCTAGCTCCTCGTTATTGGCAGCAGGAGCGGGGACATGGCTTTGACCGCAGCAGTGTCGCTAGCTGACTAGCTCCATAAATCACATGGGTAATGCATAGACATGCACGTGTGAGAGGAATGCAAGAGCGTCTTTTAGATTGTATTACATATAATTCGGTTTATATGTTTAAGTGTACAAGGTGTACATTTGGGGTTTATTTTCTCCTAGGATGACTTGAAGCAGGCTGCCATTTGACTCGGTTCTTTGGACACCTCCGTCACTTCCGGTTCATTAGCGGTCAATTATAGGCTGTTATTTTTTTTCTTTCTTTTTTTTTTGTTGTTGCTTACTTGCATATACATGATTTTCTAATTGTTATATATATATATGGGTGTCAAATTTGTCGTAGGAGCAAGCAAGAGATTCTCACCCTTTTTTTTTTTTTCTTCAATCCTTCTATTTTGGTCTATGGCTGTGTTGTGTTTTAGGCAAGCTCCTCAAATCTAGACCAAGTTTATTCAAGTTCAGCAGGAAATTCATGAATATAAAATCAGTTAAATTGAATTTCACATTTTTTTTTTTTCCCCAGTCTGTCGTTCGTGGAAGTCCAAGTTCGTGGACATTTGGCCATTAGACTCGAATGTGGTCTCTAAACACCCAATTCCACATTTAGTCCCCATTAGCTGTTGTTATCTCCACTTTTCTGGGAAGATGTTCCACTAGATTTTGGAGGGTGTTGGTTAAGTCAGGTATTGATGTAGGTTTGGTGAGGAGGCCGTAGGGTGCAGTTAACATTTCAAGTTATCCCAAAAGTGTTCAGTAGGTTTGAGGTTGGTTGTCTATTGAAGGCCACTCAAGAGCTTCCTCTCCAACTCTTTTTAAAAACATCTTCCTGGAGCTTGCTTTGTGCACAGGGGCATTTGCCATAATTGCTAGAACAGGTGTTGAGAAGTAAATAATACAACATCCAAGGATATATACAATATACAATTGTGTGCCTTCAGCTTGGTGTTACCAGTTTGAAGAACCATATATGGTGCTTTTGTCCATAATATGCAGGGTATGTAATGCAAGCGATTCTAAATGCCATTGTATTCCCACACTTACCAAACATGTGCTTTTTAAGATAAAATGCTTTAAATGTAATACAATTTTAGATATGGGAGTATAGTTAATGTCCTCACTGTGATAACCTAGTCAAGAGATACTGCACAGTATCATTTTTTTTGCCCATATCTGAATACAAACTGTGAAAATATAGTACAAAAACATTTTAATACCAAAAGCTCTTTTCACATTTTTTTTCCCCAGTCTGTCGCTCGTGGAAGTCCAAGTTCGTGGACATTTGGCCATTAGACTCGAATGTGGTCTCTAAACACCCAATTCCACATTTAGTCCTCATTAGCTGTTGTTATCTCCACTTTTCTGGGAAGATGTTCCACTAGATTTTGGAGGGTGTTGGTTAAGTCAGGTATTGATGTAGGTTTGGTGAGGAGGCCGTGGGGTGCAGTTAACATTTCAAGTTATCCCAAAAGTGTTCAGTAGGTTTGAGGTTGGTTGTCTATTGAAGGCCACTCAAGATCTTCCTCTCCAACTCTTTTTAAAAACATCTTCCTGGAGCTTGCTTTGTGCACAGGGGCATTTGCCATAATTGCTAGAACAGGTGTTGAGAAGTAAATAATACAACATCCAAGGATATATACAATATACAATTGTGTGCCTTCAGCTTGGTGTTACCAGTTTGAAGAACCATATATGGTGCTTTTGTCCATAATATGCAGGGTATATAATGCAAGCGATTCTAAATGCCATTGTATTCCCACACTTACCAAACATGTGCTTTTTAAGATAAAATGCTTTAAATGTAATACAATTTTAGATATGGGAGTATAGTTAATGTCCTCACTGTGATAACCTAGTCAAGAGATACTGCACAGTATCATTTTTTTTGCCCATATCTGAATACAAACTGTGAAAATATAGTACAAAAACATTTTAATACCAAAAGCTCTTTTCACATTTTTTTTTTTTAAATATACGTCTAAATGATAATTGTTAAAAAGATGCTTTCTCTTAAAATCTGTTAAGAGAATGTAAGAAAAGAATGTGATGATGAAAAATAGTGTATGAGCATAGCAGTGCGCAGAATCGCTTAGCTAAAAATACATAGTAGTTTTGTTTCATTTGGTCAGCAATGCCATGTTCTGTGTGTTTGTCAAACATGGTGGGCAAAGTTATGAACACACCAGGATTGGTAGTGCAACGGTAGAAATGTGACATGTATACAACAGTGGATTACACAGCAAAAAGGTTTTCAGTGCAGTTGCTTCCCCTGTGCTTAGGTGGGTGTAGATGATTCCTGAGAAAGTGGGTTTGTGAAATTTATATTGGGAGTTGCAGCCAGACGCAAATGGGATAAGACTTACTGGAGCAAAGAACTTGATCAGTTTCTCGAGTTGATCAATTGCTAGATCAGTAGGCGGAAATCTATTGATCTTTTGAACTGTGTGTGTGTGTGTGTGTGTGTGTGTGTGTGTGTGTGTGTGTGTGTGTGTGTGTATATATATATATATATATATATATATATATATATATATATATATATATATATATATATATATATATATATATATATATATATATATATAAAATTTAATATAGTATGTATGTATGTATGTATGTGTGTGTGTGTGTGTATATGTATGTGCATTTTGATTGGTATTTTGTAAAATATAACCATGAGGTAATTTTCATTAGTAGTAGATGGTGCAGTAAATACTAGTGTTAAGTGTGTACCTGTTTAGATTGAGCCCATAAATTCAGCTGAATATTTAAGAAAGCATAATAACCAGTTTAATCATGTTGTCTTCAATTCAAATAAGGTGTGTATAAATTTCCTTTGAGGAGAACTTTGGTAAGCTGTATTAGCTGGCAATAATTGTGAACTCTTTTTTTTCTCTTGTCTGTTGTTTGTGCTCAATATATATTTAGAACCATGACTGGCCATTATGTAAATTATGGGATTTTAAAGTACATTTTACTGTTTGACTACTGTTTTTTCTTTTTTCTTTATAGTATGAATGTTTAAATGCACATTTTCATTTAGTAATGTAATACTTGACTTAAATGCTATATATAAGTTTAACAGTTTAAGCAGTGTCTTGCATAAGTATTCACCCCTTTTGGAAGAACCTGTAATGTTACAAAACAGAACTGAGTTTTTCCCTTAATTGGGATTAAACACAATAAAATTGTTTAGCCATTAACATTGAAGGGAGGTTATAAATAAAAATTTCAATTGCATAAGTATTTTCAACTTCTGAATGCTTTAAAAAACCCACCATCAATCGTTAGTTTTTGAGCGATCTTGAGATCTTTGCTCTTTTTTTCTTTAAGTATATTCTTTAAGAAACTCTGGGGCATTTAGACCAAGTGTATTTCTTTTGAGATTACATAATTAATAATAAGTTGATAAGTTATTGCATACAAGTAGACTTCAACCGAGAGAACAAATTTTCACAGCAGTGGGAGTGAATACTTATGCAATCATATTTAATAATAACAATAATACTGATGATGTAGCTGAATAGAGACTGTGTTCAGATGGACACATGCTCACTGTTACACACTTTGAGTACTTGCAGGAAACCATTCTGGCATGTTTGCTTGAAGTAGAGCTTTTTTCCTCATGGGTATTAAGAATTCTAAATATTGAGCATAATATTATTGACTATTGTGAGTAAGTAATAAAAAAAAGGTCAAGCTGGGATATGTAAATATGGCATTGTCAAACAAAAGTTGTTGATTTCTACTGTGTTTGATTACTTACTTTTTTTCCTTCGCAACTTGACCAGATTGATTTGTTTGTTGAGCTGTAAAAATCAGATTTTATAAATAGGGCTTGGTTTAGACTATGATTACAGTAGGCTTTACTGAATTCTATAACACACAAAGCAATTACATTCTCTATGTTAGATGATATGATAAAGATCCTCTGACGATAAACTTGTGGTTAACTGGTATCAGTATGTTCCGCTTATGTTATCATTTCGATCAGTCTCGCTCTGGTCTCATGCAGAAAATGAAGTGTATAAACTGAAGCATTTTTAAAAGTGAACTTCATGATTTTTTTTTTTTTTCTTTTATATGTTTGTACGTTGACATGAAAACCACCATGTCACAGTAGTAACAATGGTAAAGTGTAAATGAATCATTCGTCTAGTAGTAGCTTTTAGACAAGGGTTGTAGCAATGCTCACATTTGAGGTTAAAATAAAACAATTCTCACACAATTTTCATTAATAGTTTTTCTTGCAATGGCACTGAATCGGGACGTTATTCAGCACAAACCTGAGTGGTTTTCTGATTTGTCCTGGTATGTGAACAGTTTCATTCAAATGTTTCTCTGCATATTGAGTAATTCTGCCTGTCCTGTTTTTCCAGGTGATGAAGGCATGATGATGTTTAAAACCGATTGGGGATCTGTTCTCTGAGGAGATGCTGATGAGAAGTCCATTGCCATGCTCACTGACCGCACTCTGCGAGCTTCACATGTGCTGAGGTAAGGGGAAGCTCAGCCATAGTCTTAATCACCTGGTAAAGTCTGATATAGACAGTGGTATATGTACATGTATACGGTTACGAATTCGTTAGCTTTTTTATCTTTATTTTTCTCTTCTCTACATTACAAAAGTAAAATATCGGACTTTTTCCTCGACTACATTTTACGAAATCGGTTGTTCCTTTTTATTTAAGTGGAAAAAAAATCTTCAATCACGCAGCAATCCACCAATCAGGGTAGAGTGCACGCTCTGTTTTGAACCTGTTTTGATTATATACTTGGCACAAACATACAGTTCAGTGTCAGACTAAATAATTGCAGAAACTCCTGACTCTAACTTGCCCCAACACCTGTGACTTTATTTGCACAATTTTCTTTTAAGTACTTTAAAAGAAGGTTTTGGGGCCCATGATAATTTTAATGTGTGTGTATATGTGTGTATCTGCAAGAGTGAAAGAGAAAGTTTATAGGACTGTGGTGAGAGCTGCGATGTTGTATGGTTTAGAGACAGTGGCATCGAGTAAAAGACAGGAGGTGGAGCTGGAGGTAGCAGAGCTGAAGATGTTAAAATTTTCGTTGGGAGTGACGAGGATGGACAGGATTAGAAACGAGTTTATTAGAGGGACAGCGCATGTAGGATGTTTTGGAGACAAGGTGAGGAGGGAGTGATTGACATGGTTTGGACATGTGCAGAGGAGGGACATGGGGTATATCGGTAGGAGAATTCTGAGGATGGAGCCAACAGGCAGGAGAAAAAGAGGAAGTCCAAAGAGGAGCTTTATGGATGTGGTGAGGAAGGACATGCAGATAGTTGGTTCGAAAAGGGGGGGTTGGAAACAGATGATCTGCTGTTGCGACCCCTAATGGGAGAAGCTGAAAGAAGAAGGAAGATAAATATGTGTGTATGTATATATATGTATGTGTATATATATATATATATATATATATATGTATATGTCTCAGTCAGTGTTTGACTAATTAACATCATTCTATTGATAGGGTGCTAAGAGTCTTGAGACAAAAATTATAATATGAACATCATAATGTCATAATAGATACTTGGGTACACTTGAAGGGTTAGGGTTAGGTTATTTTTATTATTATTGTACTTTTACTTAAGCGAAAGTTTAAAGGGATCACTTTTCCTGGAGTAGAAGTACATGGTTTGTGTACTTCATCCACCATTGGTTTTTGATGTCGTTTAGAATTGATGTGAAAGACAAACACACAGATTGTTTCTATATTAATAACATTTTCTGTTTCTCAGCCTCTGCATGATTGTCACAGCCATGCTGGAACCCGCTGGTCTACAGATGGATTGATGCCTGGTGAGTTCAACTGTTTTTCCTCTGTTTTTTCACAAGTTTTATAACATGACAACCTGCATTAGTTCAATAACAGTTCTCAAACCTGGTATGGCACTATATGGCACTATTTTTCTTTTCTCTCTCTTCCACAGAAAGCAGTTATTGGCAACTCTGCCCTTCCTCAAATTCTGGTGTGCAGGGCGTGCTGAGTTCCAGCTTCCCCCCCGGCCCTGTGCCTCTGGGATCTTCTGCTTCCCACTTGCCGGAGGGGGACAACCTGAATCGTTCGCTCGCCCCGAGCACCTCTGTGACGGACCTGTCTTTTCCCGGGCCACCCCCTCCCCCCCCGCCACCCCCAAAACGCCACTGTCGTTCGCTGTCTGTACCGGAGGACCTCTCACGCTGCCGGTACACCTGGCGGCCAAGTGCCTCCAAGGTCTGGACACCAGTGAACCGCCGATGCCACAGTGGAGGGGGCGCGGGGGGGCCGTGTCCGCTGCGTGCCCCCAGTTCCTCTCTTAATTCCTCTCTGCATTCTTCTTCGAGCCCCACTTTCTTCAGCTTGGCCCTTTCCCCTGATTCCCCGCTGCCATGGAATTTTCCGTGGGACCCGAGTGAAGCAGCCGGAGGTGGCGCCTGTTGCTGCTTCTTCCCTTCCGCTTCCTCGTGCTCTTCCTCTCCATCTCCTCTTCACCCTCCTCCTCCACCGCAGCGACGCTTCTCGCTTTCTCCTGTGCTCATCCGCGAAGCCGCAGCCCACTTCCTCCCTCCACCCCAAGTGCCCCTGCAGCCTGCATCCCATCCTCCGGCCGTGCCCGCCTCGCCGTCCTCCGCATGCAGCACACCTTCTTCCGTGCGCCGCGCTCTTCCTCCTCAACTTCCACGCTGTCACTCGCAGCCATGTGACCTCCTTTTGCTCAAGCCTGGTCTGAAGCGTCGCAGGGACCCTGACAGACCATGCGCACGGCCTGTGCTCGACTTTGCAAAAATGACACAGGTAGCCTTTTATATTCTCTCATTTTATAAAAGATTTTCTTTTTGTATTTTTTTTTTTTTAAAAGCCGGACTGAAAAGCTTTATTAAATTTGTTATTTGTAAAAGTTCCCGGAGTGTGTTTTTTCGTCTTATTTGGTGCCGCACAGTGCTGTTTCCAGCTGTTCCTGTTGTATTGTATTTGAATAGTCAAAATTGAAATGTATATGTAAATACATTATGTATATATGTATATTCGACTTGCGATTTCTTTGGTCTTGCGATGTCCATAGAGAGACCACAAAATAGTAAAAATATATAACATTTCGTGCAGCAGGCAAACGTAGCAGTACAATACGTTGGGACTCGTATATGTATGTGGCGCTCGTCCATGCGCACGCTGCCACATACATATATACTGTAAAGTTTATACATTACGGCGGAGCAAACGCTGCTCCATTGGACTGCCTTGTGAAACGTTTCCAAATTTTGTTGTATCGTAAGAAGGAACAATCGTAAGTCGATCCATCATAACTCTGGGACCATCTGTATATTGAAATCGCATCTCATGCCTTTTGGCGGTCTTACTTAATTATCTTTTCCTTTTTTTTTTCTCTCTCTCTCTCTCAGACCCGAAGCACAGATCCTCTCAGCTGTTTGGACCGTGGTAGACTTGCCTGCAGAGGCGACCTCTGCATGGGCCTTGAGCCTTTTTTCGGGGACTTCAGAGGGTCATGTTCACCTGCTGAAGGTTTAGGAAGGACGAGTATTGGACCGCTGAGCGAAAGCGATGAGGAGGAGGAGGAAGAGGAGGAGAGGGAAGAGGCGGAATCGTCACGTGATGGAGGACAGCAAAGTGTTTTCGAGAGGGATTGTACAGAATTAGACATTACTCTCATTGAGGAGAATTAAAAAAAAAATGTGTAAAGGATGTTTTCCCCCCAACCCTCTGCCCTCGCCCCATTCTTGCATTGCCAGCATCCAACCCATTTGTTCACCACCTGCTCCACTTGCAGGCCTCTCAGGAACTCTGCTGCTCTCTCACGAGCTGTGCAGGTGTACAAAGTCTCATCATTGCATTAATGAAGACATGTTGACTAGTAGCAGTTATTACATGTTAATGCAGTTGGTTATGGATGTTGATCCAATATCATATTACATTCCAGATTCAGTTGCAAAGAAACTCCAGGATGTGAATATTAGACAGCTGGTGGACACTTGCTATGAAATGTAGATGTTCTCTGAATTAAAAAAAAAAAAATCACTGAAAGGCAGAATTTGAGGGGAACTGAGCGTCTTGAGCTTGTTGCTGGTTTTCTTTTTCTTTTCTTTTTTTTTTTCTTTTTTTTGACATGTTTTCTTAGTAGGAATAGTCTTTTGTGGATGATAGATATGAATAACAGTGTTTTGTTCAGTTTGAATATTAAAAAAAAGGTCAACATGAGAGCTATACTTTACTCTTTGGGCTTTTCTACTTCCTGAGAAAAGTCCATCTAATTCAGCATAAGCCTTAAGATGCCTTTTTTCCTTTATATATATATATAAAAAACTCGAAGGAAATGACGTGTATCTGTTGTCCTTCCTACTGTTACTTTTTTGCTGTCTTTTTTTAATCTTTTAACCTGTACAATGCATTCCTCTAAAAAAAATGAATACATTGAGTGTAGATTGAGTTATGCACTGTATTTTAGGTGAAAACGGAAGGAAAAAAAACCCCAACCACTGTATTCTGAAGGCACACTGAAATGCTGAACACATTGCATTGTACAGTATTTGCTTGAAGCTGATTGACTGAAGATGGTACTTTGAAGGGTGAAAGTTTTTTTTTTTTTTTCTGTCTTTTTTTTGTATGTGTCATAAGATTGAAAGCTCTGATTTCAGTTTATGCATAAATAAAGTTTATTTGAAATTATTTTACAGAGAACATAAATTGGCAGGTGTTGAGTGTGTTTTAAATGCATTATGGGTGGCAAACCATTTTCAGGTTCAAATGGAAAGGACAAATATCCTTTATGGCAGTTAAAATGGTACAATTAGCAGCATAAGACTATCCGATGCAAAAAGTGAATTTCCTTTATCAATGCTGTCTTTTAGTTAAGGGTTCATGATCTATACTATATGGGCAAAAGTATTAGGACACCTGACTTTTCCAGCCATATGCATCTGTTTCCCAAACTGTATTCGCAAAGCTGAAGGCACAGTTAAATAGAGGGTCTTTGGATGCAGTAGCATGAAATTTCCCCTTCACTTCCACTTGTAGACCCAAACATTTTGATTTGATTATCAAAATGGTTTTGGTTTTTTTGTGACGTACCCTACAAGGCAAAAAGTTTATTGACACCTGAGCTTCACACCTATATGTGGTCCCACAAATTTAGCACACAGTTATCTAGAAGGTATTGGTATAATGCAACAATTTTCCTTCTCTGAAACTGAAAGGCCCAAACCTGTTTCAGCATGATAAAATGTGCACAGAGTGAGCTCCATGAAGACCTGGTGTGTGAGTGGAAGAACTCAAGTTTACTGCAAAGAACCTCACTTCCACCTCACTAAACACATTTGTGATGCACTGGAATAGCAACCATGCCCCAGGCCACTTCACCTGACATCAATACCTGACTGCACAGTTATTATTCCTTTTACTAATTCCCATGCTTGAATGAATGAACGCTAATTCACTGCATGCTTATTTGCATGGTCTGTCCCACATATCCCATATCTGAACACTCACTCATGCCTGCATGATAAAATTCTCCCAAAACATGTGCATTGTGTTGCATCCTGTAGTATACTATTTCCAAATGCCCACCATTAATCTTAAACAGATGCTTTCACAATTTATAAATCATCAATGAATAATGAAACAAGCGAAAAAAAGCTTCTGCTATCTGTTTTTGTCTCCTTTTACAACGCATCATGTCCTTTATAAATACTATTTTTACCTTTACTAAATGCTAGATTGGCATAAATAACATGTTAATGCATTTAACTTTCAATATCCAATACAAGAAATGCTTCAGTACTGATAGTGCTTATAATGTAAAATATTCCAAACATGCTTTTTTTTTTTTGTATCACTGTACGTCGATTTTTATTTTTCGTCCTTTTCTTCAGTAGAGGGCGCTGTACTACAGTTCCCTAACAATTGCACCATGAAACCTTTATGAAACCACTGGTTTTAGGGTTCTGTGTTCACAGTGGTGTCTAATTAAAATATAGAAGACACTTGATAGGAGCTTACAATCAGTCATTTACACGTGTTCGCCTGAACATGCATCACGCTGAAACAAAGATCAGTCCTGAAGAGGCAACATGGATATAACTGCACTAAAATGGATTGATCTTGCATGCACATATTTATAGATCAGCACATACTGACAACTCAAGAGCAGATAATTCATGACACACATAGTATAAATACTGTATTGACATCAGAGGTAAAGGAGGCCTACATATACAGGATAGAACATCGTTCTTTAACTTCATCACCATATTATAAAATCTTCAAATTGAATCATATATTTTTTAAGTTACATTTAGATTTTATATATATATATATATATATATATATATATATATATATATATATATATATATATATATATATATATATATATATATATATATATATATATATATATATATATATATATATATATATATATATATACAGTACAGACCAAAACACACCTTCTCATTCAAAGAGTTTTCTTTATTTTCATGACTATGAAAATTGTAGAGTCACACTGAAGGCATCAAAACTATGAATTAACACTAGCACTAATGTGGAATTATATACATAACAAAAAGTGTGAAACAACTGAAAATATGTCATATTGTAGGTTCTTCAGTAGCCACCTTTGCTTAGATTACTGCTTTGCACACTCTTGGCATTCTCTTGATGCCTACTTTGAAGAACCTACAATATGACATATTTTCAGTTCACTTTTTTGTTATGTATATAATTCCACATGTGTTAATTCATAGTTTTGATGCCTTCAGTGTGAATCTACAATTTTCATAGTCATGAAAATAAAGAAAACTCTTTGAATGAGAAGGTGTGTCCAAACTTTGGTCTGTACTGTATATATATATATATATATATATATATATATATATATATATATATATATATATATATATATTATAGATGTATTCTTTAAATATGATTCCATTCTTTGCAGATATGACAAATACAACATGCTTTACATATTCCAACATCATTCTAGAAACATATGTATACAAAATTACATAATGTGTGAAATGGATAGGATTCTATTCCAGGATATAAATATTCTCCTCCACTGGTCTTCTGGTCTGTATTTCGTATACAATGTGCCTTGGCTCATTTGACAGACTGAAGGAAAAAAAAAAAAGTGTTAATCTCATAATACACACTCAGCTCTTTTCAAAATTCTAAATTTGCAACTCACCACCCACTATCCATGAGCTTCATATGAAAGCCACCTGAATGCAAAACAATGACAAGAATACAAAAGTAGGTTTCAGAATTACACTGTAATAAAAATAATCATTTCTTTTTTTTTTTTTTTAATTCAGAATACGTTTACGCACGTTTGAAGGCCAACAGGGTCAATGCCCCTACCAGGAGCAAGAGCAGACTGAGAGACAGAGACAGCACAGGGATGTTGATCTGTAGCAGTATACTCGATACCACTTCATCTGACTACAATGCACAGAGAGGGTGAATTAGGACTAAGAATCATAACAAAACTACTCTGATGTGTCATACTCACTATTGGTTTTGAATTCTGCAGGGTGGAGTTTTGTCCAGAAATGTCAAAAGTGACTGAATCGGCATCACGGAGATGATCTATGTTAGGCGACACTATAGAAAAGGCACAAAAGTATGCATGTGCTCAGAAGACCACTTCCCCTAGAAGCCCACTAGTTCCACAGCGTGTGTGGTTTTTGATGATTCAGAGATGAAGCAGTAGGTGACATTTCACTTGAAAGGTTTTAATAATGTTTTCTGATGATGCACACAGATTCTATCCGAAAGCATCGTTTTAAACTAACAGTTGAGTCATACAACGTTTCAGATGTTCATTCGGGTGAAGCCAGATGTTAGTCAGGGCTTGTATATTGTTACTCAGAAAAATTTTTACTTTGATGATGAGTTATGTTAATGTACTTAAACGTAATTTAATTAAATTAGATAGTAAAAAGCTTACATACACTTTATGGACAAAAATATTGAACCAGCTGACGTTTATTGTCAGATGTGGTACTTCCCCAAACTTTTACCACAAAGTTGGAGGAACACAATTGCATAGATATGATATGGTTTCACAGGGGTTGGAGTGGAAGATCTTGAGTTGCCTGTTATAGAGCTCTGACCTCAACCCTATTGAACAACTTTTGGATGAATTGGACCTCCTCATCCTACACAGTACCTGACTGTACTAACACCATTGTGATTGAATGAGCAAAAATCTCCTCAAGCGAACGACAAAATCTAATGGAACATCATCAGAGAAGAGTGAAGATTAATATAACAGCTTATGGGGACCAAAATTGCAATGGGTTGTTTAAAAAAGCACATACAATTCTTATAGTCAGGAGTCCATTAACATTTGCCCATATAGTGTAATATATATATATATATATATATATATATATATATATATATATATATATATATATATATATATATATATATATATATATAAATATTCAATAACTTAGCTAACTAGCTCTTTTAAAACAACAATAAAAGAATGTTTACAATCAAAAGTATTTTTACATGAACTAATATTTGACCATCTTTGATAAAATTCAGCTTAAAAAAAGATGATTTTTCCTTTAATTAATCTAATTCAAGGTCTCAGGACCAAAGTAACTCATACAGGCATAATGACCGTAAACAGTGGTAGCTAATTCCTGCTATTATTAGCTGGCTCATGCTATTCTAAGCTCAGGGTTCCCTGGTGGTCTAGTGGTTAGGATGCAGCGCTCTCACCGCTGCGGCCCGGGTTCGATCGCCGGTCGGGGAACCAACCCCAGCCATTAGGGTTGCACAAGCCAGTGCACTCTTAGTGCCGGTCCCAAGCCCGGATAAATGGGAAGGGGTTGCGTTAGGAAGGGCATCCAGCGTAAAAACATCAAATCAAACATGCAGATCTTGAATACGGACGATCCGCTGTGGCGACCCCTAATGGGAGAAGCCGAAAGAAAGTTTATGCTATTCTAAGCTCACACTTGCTAATGTTAGCTACCTCCTGGTATTAGCTAGCTTCTGCTCTTGTTAGCACACCTGCTTTTTGTTTAGCTATACCCTTCTTTTGCACAATATTTTGTTACATTTTTTATACTGTTCACTTTGTCTCGTTACAACAGGTTTACTGGCGGAGCTATTTTGTGTTTTGTTTATTGTCTTGCACTGTCCTGTGTATTCTTGCACTGTCTTGTGTTGTCTTTGCACTGTTTGCACCAGGTTGCACACATGCACTTTATGTGGCGAGGACACTTACGAGTCCTTAGCCCTGTGTTTCTCTGTTTTTGTGATTGTTGTTTTATGTTGTTTTATGTAGGATCATGGTTCTGGAGGAACATTGTTTCATTTCACTGTGTGAAATGAGCTATATATATTTGCTATATATGGTTGAAATAACAATAAAAGCTTCTTGACTTGATTTGACTTGCAGCTTTACTACTGCCAGAAAGACAATTGAAACTCAAATGTTAATTGTAAATTTTAATTTGTTGTATGTGCCTTTTTGGTTTGTTTTTAAAAGCAGCATTTGTCAGGAAACTATTTATACAATCATTCTATATAACCGATTTGGTGAATTAGTCACTGTTTTCTACCATTATTATAGTCATTTATAAGCAAGTATTATTACTTAAGGATATTATTTTTTTGTTGTTAAAAATAATTATCAAAAATAATGTAAACTCTGAAACTCAAAGTAATTATTGCCTTGGGAAAAAATGGGAAAAACTATTAACTGCTTTATTCTTTTTCTTTTGAATGTTAGCTAGCATGCTAGCAACTTTATTCACTTCAAGTCTACTGTTATATCAGCATTATTGACTGTGTAAATTGTTTACACACAAACACTCTAATGCACTACCACATTACACCCATACATGTTATCTGTTTCTTTTATTTTATGTCTATATATATTTATTCTTTGTTTATCATTAATTTATATGGTAAATTTCATTAGTATGCTTTATACTCGCTGTGCTGCTGTAATATGTGAATTTCCTTCTGGGATGAATACAGTGACTATCTATCTATCTATCTATCTATCTATCTATCTATCTATCTATCTATCTATCTATCTATCTATCTGTCTGTCTGTCTGTCTGTCTGTCTGTCTGTCTGTCTGTCTGTCTGTCTGTATGTCTGTCTGTCTGTCTCATCCATCATCCATCCATCCATCCATCCATCCATCCATCCATCCATCCATCCATCCATCTGCGATAACTCTTATGACACAAACTACCTGAAGTGTACTAGCTAACATGGATAAATCAAACAGCCCAGAAAAAGTCACAATGAATAATCAGCACATAGATTCAATAATGGATTTGGTTTAAATTGGTTAAGAAAATCAGTAGATGTGTTTAATGCTAAAAAGTCATCTTATGCCCACACATACACTGAACATGATTATAGAAAGTGGAGGATGGAAAGCATTTTTTTCTTTTGATTGTGGTTAGTTAAAGTTAGACTGTATCATATGAAAGAAAAAAATATGTACAGTACATTTTCTTGAAAAACATTGACATTGTTCTTTAATTCTTCCTGACATAAAAGGTTTTCGAAACTGATATTTAAAAAAAATATCTTATTTTTTTTACTCAATACGGAAAAAATTTAAACACGGTATGTTACTCACTGGTCTGAGTTTGTTGTAGTTCTGTGGTACAAAGTGTAGTTGTTGGTGGTGCTGTTGATGTTGCAGCTTTAGCCAAAAAAAAAAAAAAAAAAATCAGCAATGTTTTGTGATTTAAAAACATATCCATCACAACTGATGATAAGCCAAAGATTATCAAACTTTAAACCTCATTCAGTTTACTTGCCTTTCACAACCTTTAAAGTGTAGGTCACCTTCTTGTCATTAAAAAGCCCATCTATATTTATCCTGCAGCAGTATGATCCGCTGTCGGTCCTTCTTATCCGCTGGATCCCCAGGTCCATTTGTCCTGAGAGAACATCTCCGATAAGTCTGTACCTGTCAGAGACCTTTGAGATGACCCCACTTTCATCAGTCTGGACAATGATGTCATTGCACCAGAAGGTTCCACAGTCTCGACCCCAACAGACGTGGCTCGGGCCGTGCTGCTTCACAGAGTAATGACAGGACAGAATCACGGTGCTGCCCTCGTTTACCTTGAATTGTGTTTCTGAGGATGATCTGGCAACTGGTGGATACAAAGAAGTGAAAAGCATGAAGTAACGTCCATTTGTGTCATGTGTCAAGTTAAAGATAAATATGAAAGAAGATAAATATATTTTTGTTATACATTAAGTACAAGACAAGTTTTTGCTGGTCTTAAATTTTGAACTTCTTAAAAAATGTATTGGTTTGATTTACCTGAGATGCTATGAACAAGAACTGTGAGCAGCAGAGTCACACAACTATAACTGGCAGCCATTTGGACTAGATTACGAGTTGTAGTTTTGCATTTAAGCAAACACTGCTTTGCGATGAAGGCAGCCCAGGCAATAAGCCCAATTACAATGAGAGTTTGTGAAAAGGCAGCTGTGTTCTCAAGACCTCAGTCTGTGACATCTCCAAGCAAGGCAGAGCTACTGAGTCCCTTACGAGCTCTTAACTGTTGATGAGGATAGAAGAGAGAATAAGGCCTTTGTGAACGAGCTCACTGCAGACGCCATGTTCCAGCATAAAAACAGACAAAAAAACCCCCATCCATAACATCCACTAAACCCATCTCAAGCAGTAATATTTGTATGTATGGCCAGATGATGTTTTTTGTCTAGTTTTACTGAACCTGTTTCTGGCGAAAATAATTTTAATCAATTGTATTTTTTAAATATTGAAGCCCATCAACCTCATGAATTGGTATGTTCTTCAATATGAGATGTTTTTCTGCCCACAACAGTTGTAAAGAATATTATTGGAGATACGGATCCTGTTTGCTTCTTCTTCTTTAAATCAGTCACATAGCCCATATTGTATTAGAATCGTGGACCATTCTTAGCACAGCAATTCAATTCAATTCAATTTTTATAGCACTTTTAATAATGGACTTTGTTCAAAAGAATTAAATAGATTATGAATATAACTTTTAATTTTATAAATCAATCCTTATAAGTCTATCTTTAATGAGCGAGCCAGTGGCAACAGTGCAAGGAAAACTCTCTGATGGTATGAAGAAGAAACCTTGAGAAGAACCGGACTCAAAAGGGAACCCATTCTCATCTGGGACTAGCACTGACAATGACATTGCAGTTTGTGTGTGTTTGTATATATGTGTGTGCTTTTTGTCTTGGTACAATTGAAGGCACAGTCACATTACTTGGGTTTTTTGAACACTCTGTGTACGCTTACTGCCAATTACTTGGCTACCTTTTCAGTAATTCTTGTGGTTCTGTGGTTAGAGAATGTAACCAATTGTTTTTCCATTCACAGTGGGTCCTATTTATCCTCTAGCTCTTACTGCAAAACTTACTTCATTACAAGTTAAGTCACCAATTTGAACAGTGGCGGGCTGTGCATTTGGTATCTGGGCCTTCAGTGGGGTCTTCCCCGACTTAATCCACTTCTTAATACAATCACTATCACGTCGCAATTATAAAAACCGTCAATACTGCGCAAAAACCCAATATAACATTACAGAGAGAGAGACATTTCACATATAGAGGGTGAATACCATTTTACTAAAGTAAGAAACCCAGTTAAGTCTCCAAACCTCTACACTACAACTGTAACTCTGACCCTACATCATCTGTAAAAGTTCAGAATCAATATTTGGCTGATGACAAAAACATAAAGAATGTAAACAAAATAGAACCTACTCACCAGAGATGCACACTCATAATGTGCACCGCTCCTCAGAGGCTGTAAGCTGGTGGTACCGCTCGTATGCACTGGTCTGGAAGTGGAGAACAAACCCTTTCCTGGGCTGAGACAAGCTAGCTAGCTTCGGGGTTGGCCGACCTCCCCTCACAATGTCTAGCTTCTCTTCAAAATGGATTATTAAGTATGTCCAAGACCAAATCTATTTCTTTTAAAAATGCTGACACTATTCTGGGCCAGCTAGCTGCCCTGTGAGGCGAATATGAAATCTGATTTGTTAAAGAAACAGACTCGTTGCTAATAACCTCTTTGGCCAAAGAGCCAGCAGTATTAACTTTGCAGGCCCTGGGCAGATTAGATTGACATAGCAGCACATAGAGGCTGAAATCAGATTGGACAACATCTACATACACGTACTGGAAGCAGTGCAGCCAAGAGAAACGCTACGGAAATGAAGAGAATAAGCTGTTGGGAATAAATTTGTACAATTTCATGGAACAAATATTAGAATTTAAGTTGTAAATGTAGGTCAGTGCTTCTGATAGTGTTTAGGCCAGCAGAGAAAGCTTTATATAAAAAAATTATATCACTTATATAAAAGCAGTCCCTTAGTCTCTGACAGACAAAAAGTATAATTCCATATACACCAGAAGATTTGCATGCACAATGCCCATTACTCCAGATAAAACATTAATAGGTCTACAAGTACCTTGGCATTAATGGATATAAACCAGAAGATGATTGGTTACAGTTATTTAACATAGAAAAATCTATATCTAAGAATCTATATTTGTGAACATTTATGGAAGGAGTGTCAGGTGTCATTGCTTGATTCAGGGAACAACAACAAAAAAGAAAAATCTACTTTCATCTACTTTCAGTGCCACTTTTAATGTGATGTAATAGGATATCATGTGATATAGAATGTTAATTTGTAGTAATTAGCAGAATTCTTGAATTTGTTTAGAATAATAATCTACTATTATCTACTCAGAGTTATAAACTATATCAGGGGTGGCCAACCAGTCAGAGACCGAGAGCCACATTTTACTGTGTTACCGCAAAGAGCCACATCATACACATGGGCACACATAAACATCACCCATTCCTTCCTCTTACACACACACACACGCACGCACGCACACACACACGCACACACACACACCTCTGCTCAGCCAGGTTTATAGTAAATGTCACACACCAACATAATGACAGAAATTGACTCCTACTGTTCTAAGACTACAGGACAGTCATTTTCAACAATGAACATTGTGTGCACTGTCTCACACACACACAAACTCTTAGTTTAAACAAGTCCACAAACAAAAATATAATAATTTACAATAGCGTTTTTCTTTTACTATGCATGTTACTTAGTGGGACTTTTGGCATTCCTTGCCTTGAACAATCCCCTTCAAATCTGCCTCGTATTCCGTTGTTGCCACTCAAAGCAATTCTTTCACATGTGTGTCAGTCAGAACAGATCTATGCGTTGATTTCACATGTTTCAGGGTAGAAAACAGACTTTGTGTGTGTTTTTTTTAATGTGCGTGTTCACTTCGCTTGAGTTCAATACGGTATTTTCGTTAAAATGCGCATGTGCGTGAGATGAATATACCGCAGGGGTGGGCAATTAATTTTTTAGGGGCCACATGAGAAAGCTGAATTGTGTCAGAGGGCCACACCAACGATAATATTTTAGGGATGCACCGAAATGAAAATTCAATTCAAATGGCAATGAAATCCATAATTTTTTGTGTTATGCCTTTTGCCTTGGCACCATCACTGGAAAACTTTCCTGCCTTTTCCAAAACGTCCTCTACAGACGGAGTGCGCATGCTCGGATTGACTTTACTTTTCTGCGCCGCGTTCTTCTCATATTTAGAATGGCAATCGGGATTTTTGGATTTCAGGTGATAAATTAAACCCAACTTGGAGAAACTCTTTGCAGATACACCCCCTCTTAATATTTCAGCATTGCATGTTTTGCAAATCGCTATCCGCACACTGCAGACATGTTGCACTTATCCAGATAACCGTGTGCTGCTGCGCTTTTTTATTGCGTCATTACAATTGTGTTTCTGCCGTGTTGATTCGGTAATTTAGGTATTTCGGCCGAAAATTTTCGGTGCATCCCTGTAATTATGATTGGCCTCACGCGAAGCGAACACGCACATTAAAAAACAAACAAACACAAACTTCAATATGAACGTAAGAGCCGCATGCGGCTCGCGAGCCGCTGGTTGGCCACCCCTGAACTATATGGACATACGTTTGTGGACACCTGACCATAAGATTTGTATGTGCTTTTTAAAAAGCCTATTCCACATGTAGTCCTCATTTGCTGTTACAATAACCTAAACTCTTCTGGGAAGATGTACCACTAGATTATGAAGTGTGCTTGTGGAGATTTGTAAAAATGTAAAGACAATCAAGCTAACTTTAGTAAAGTCAGGTACTGGTAGGATGAGGAGGCCGTGGGTGTAGTCAGCATTCCATTCATCTGAAAGGTGTTCAGTAGGGTTTAGGTCAGAAAAAACTAAGACTCCAACCCATATGAAACCATATCTTGATCAAGCTTGCTTTGTGCACAGGGGCATTTTTAATTGTGGAAAAGGTTTGGGTTTCGTTGTTCAAATGAAGGCAAAATCTGTTGCTACTGTATCCAAAGACATCCTATGCAAGTGTCTTCCTTCAACTTTGCGGTAACAGTTTGGGAAGGAACTACATCCGGTTGATAAAGTCAGGTGCCCTAATACATTTGTTGATATAGTGTACCTTCACTGATATTGCCTATGTCCTATCTTAGTTAGTTTGGCTTTCAAACAATTTACTTTCCTAGTGTATGCCTGACATCTCTAACAAGGCTCATGAGAGATCATTACAAAGATAACCTGGACAGCAAAGTGATCTTTCTTGTAGGTCTGTATGAGCTAGATTTTGTGTTTATAGTGTTACATCTTGGGACACATTCATCCCTCATCTTTTTCCTTCTTGTTTTTCTTTTCCCTTTCATTTTGTTGTGTGTTATGTCTACCATTACATTTGTTGTGTCCTGCAAATAGCCATGTTGGCCTTTAAAATTGTTAATCTGTAAATCATCTTTGAAGGCCATTTAACTGTAAAAGGTTCCCATTATTTTAATTTAACGGTTGAGTATGCTTGAAGATGATGACATGATAATGCTTGTTAATAGAAAGTCTTGAAGATCTGGACAAATCAGTGTATGTTCTGAGCATAGAGCTTTGTATAAGTGTGTAGGAGTGGTATGTGGGTATAAGAAGTAAAATAAGCAGAGTTGTAAGAGATCTGAACCTACTTAGATCTGATTCTAATTAATAAATTGATCTCTTGCCTAATGCATGTCATTGTGATTAGACATCATTTTTTACCAGTGGTGGACAGGAACAAAGTAAATGTAATTTGTTACTGTACAAAAATAGCTTTTTTTTGCATATCTGTATTTTTTTATTTTTAAGTAGTTTTAAAAAGTAGTTTTTTTTTTAAATAGATATCAATCAATGTGTGTGACTTAGTAATATCATAATTAATAGATTGGTGTGCAGTAACAGAGTCTTTTCACATAAACTAAGTTAATTAAACAAGAATCTTGTGACAAAAATTATAATAGGAACATTATAGCCATAATAAATCAAGTGCTTTGGATACTTATGTACACCTGAAGGCAAATACTTTTATACTTTTAGTGAAAGTTTAAAGAGAGCACTTTTACTGGAGTAATATTTTATCTAGTGTATCTCTACTTTAACCCAAGTACATGGTTTGTAGTGTATCTCTACTTTAACTTAAGTACATGGTTGGTGAACATCATCCACCTCAGATTTTTATTTGTTTAAATTGTTAAAAGATTTTCAGTTTGTTATTTGCCAAATGCCAAAGTTGTGCACTGCTGTTATGTATAGATATGATCAGTGTTAGGCACTGTTGATTGCTACATGGTCAGAATTTTCTTCATCTTCACAGTCTCACAGTTTACAATAGTCTTCTGCATATTGCTCCTTTACTTTTCTATTGCTTTAATCATAAATGTTCTAAGATTTTCAGTATTCTTTGTTTAAAGGGTTTTACGCTGCTCTCTCTATCATTTATTCACAGCAAGTTGCAGCATATTATTACTAGCCTAGAAGGCGCCACAGGTCAAACTGGGAAAATTTATTAAAGGGATCAAACGTTTGTGGTGTTAGAAAATGTATTGCTTAAACTTGTACACTAACATTTACACATGATCAACATTTATATATATATATATATTTTACAACTGGTACATTTACAAATTGCACTACAGTCCATATGTGAATATCTGTAGACTGAAGAACATGATTCAACTGAAAAGAAAAAAAAATCACCAAAATATTTAAAAATCATCTGAAATGATGGAAGAAATGGAAAAAAACAACATAAAAAACAGTCCAACACTGTTTATACAGGATGTTACTCCTTGTTATCTTGACCATTGTTCATATGCATTCTCAGTGTCTATCTGGTAGATGTTTTCCATAGCCATTGACCTGCTGTTCAGACCCAGGCTCACTTCTGAGTTGTTGTAGATGGCTTCTCTGTTTGAGTTCTGGTCTCTGGAGGGAGAGAATTGGATCCACATGTAAAACATATTTTACATACTGACTCTCAGTTATAACTGGTTTTACTTTACTGAAGCAGTGAGGCACAAATGGGAAAGTAAATTCGAAGAAAAAAAGATTTACCTCAATTTAAGTTTAAGATCACCTCAGTGATATGATATATATGATATGCTAAAGTAATACGCAGCATTCTTGCAGATATTATGAATTTATTTATATACTTACACCGAGTTACACTGATACTAAGTATGAAGTAAATAAGTAGCTTTTTCTGGTATCTATACTTTACTAAAGTATTTCCATTTTAGGACTTTTACTTTAACTTCACTACAATCCAAAATCAAATATCTTTTTTTTCTCAACTACACTTTGCAAAATCTGTCGTTCCTTTTTTTTTATGGGTGGATAAAAACGTAACTGATCGCACAGAGTGCATGTTCTGTTTTCAACTTGTTTTGATTCCTGCTTGGTGGTATCTACTCAGCACGAGCATACAGGTCAGCGTCAGTTCAACAGCAAGCAGAACATTTTGAGAGTAATAAAGGGTAGAAGAAACTCCTGACTCAAACTTACCACAACACCTGTGGTCTGATTTTTGCAAACCTTTTTAAGTAGTTAAAAATAAGTTTTGGGCTTATGATCTTTTTTATATATCAACCAGTGTTTATTATTAATTTAATTTAATTTATTAAAAGATGTTGTGCTAAGAGTAACTTTAGAGTCTTTTCACATGAAATGAGTTAATTAAGCAAGTTTTTGTCCTGTAACAAAAATGATAATACGACATTATAGACATAATAAATCATCGTACTTTGGATAATTAAGTATATTTTTTAAGGCAAATACTTGTCTCTACTTTAACTCAAGTACAAGGTTTGTGTACTTCGTCCACCATTGGTTTTAGTCCATGCCTTGAAGTTTGTAGTGGTTAGGCTTGTGTTTAAATAGATTCTTTGCTTTAATGCTTCTTGAGTACAACGTTTATCATTTTAATAGCTGATGAAAGTTACTTTCCTGCTGACATGCACAAAATCCGACATTGTTTTTAATTTATGAATCTTTTTTCAAGGTGGTTCTATACTAACTTTCTTTCTATATGTTTCCAAACAATATTTCATTTCATCGAATAACCTTGTTGCCTTTCTATATGACTTCCTTTCACTTACATTTCGACAGATTCCCTGGTTCTCCTTTTTTTCAACCCTGAAACGAGAACAGTCATGCAGCATTAAATTTAGATCAAAATTAAAAGAGTAATGCATTGTTGTTTATTGTGAGTTTAATGTACTCACATATCAGATAAATAGCAGCTCCGATAATGAGTAAAATTAGCAGGATTGGTATGACAGTTAAAGGAACTGCCTTATTTGTTGTTTCCTTCCCCTTAATAATGAGAACCTTGAGAATTAATAACATTAACAGTGATTGATGCAGAATTATTGGATGAAGTCATGCATACTTACAGATTGTTCGCTTTTTGGATTTGAGGTGTTAAAGTTGTAAGTTGTGCTGTTAGCTACTGAGGATAAAAAAATGACATTTTAAAATGTATAAATAAAAGGAAATAAATATAAATTAATGAATAAATAACTACCCCCCACCCCTGTACCGTGTGTAGGTTCAGTCTCCCATGGATCCCTTGTTACTGGCTTGGGGGTATTTGGTAATAAAGAATACACTTCAGAGGTGGGTCCTATTTTTTGTAAAAAAAAAAAAAACAAAAAAAGAAAACAAAAAAAATATATATTTTTTTTAATATTAATTGGATGTCAGTCAATACAATCTCTAAGAGCAGTGTAACAGAAAAGTGATCACAAGGATTTCAGAAGTTTGGGTCCTGATGATGTCACAGTAATCCATGTCCAGGATACAAGGGAATGAAATAATCTGTGCTGTCTGGGTGAGAGGGTACGTACTTTCTCTTCCTTGTTAATCAGAGACACTCTAAAAGAGACACATCCAGTAGCACCCAATTGTGAGCTTATGTATGTAGAAGAGGTCAGATAATGTTTACTTGTTTAGTGTTAGATGACGCAGCATTAGCAGTACTTTTTCAAGATGCTTGTCTTAGATAAAAGCAGGTTACCAGCAGCACCTTACCCTTTCCCTTTCCCTGGCTGTACGGTATTGTATGATGGGATATGATGAGAGCTGTGTGATAACCAAATAACCATTGGAACAGAAAATAGGGAAAACAGAGCTGAAAAACTAAAAGAATAGACGTAAAACAGGAGAGTTTAGCATAAGACAATAATAATTATAATCCTATAACAGCACATCCTGAAGTGTTTTGTTTAAGAATGACACAGTTTTATCTGTTATAAGTTGTTTTTAAGGAAGGAAATGTCTAAGAAACAATTGGTCCCCTGTCATTATGCAGCTATAATTAGTTATCTAACTATCCTCTATTTTTTTCCTCTTGAAGTCAATGAGACAAAATATAGCCAGTTTCCATCTTATAAAGGATTCATGAGAAATCTAATGGTGATAATCTTAAAGGCACAGCTTTATCTCGGCGTGTTAATGGGCCTGAAAATAAACACATATATGTAAAACATCATCATGTTGACTAATACGAGTTTTCTTTATTTCCCATGTGTTTTTATCAGTTTATGTAACTTAACTTAGAATTCAGTTATTGTGGAAAATGAATATAAAGAATAAATTATTGATTTTTTTAACTTTCAGATTACATTACATTACTGTCAAAGATGCTCTCATAGCAAGTTATTCAATATCATTGAACATTTTATTTAAATAAAAATATGCATCAAAGACATTTTTTTTTTTGGCTAGTGTAAGTACGTAAGTACGTATCATGACTCTTTTATATATTTATATTATATAAAGGCCCCACATTTATAAGTAAACACATTGCAATTATAATAAAGTTCATATTATTATTATTATTATTATTATTATTATTATTATTATTATTATATTTATTACTGCTATTAAACTTCAGTGGCATGACTAGTCTAGGTACATTGCCTCTTTCAGAATCTAATCATATTATCTGTCCTTTTGTTATTTACTCTGCTTTATTGATTGACCACATGACCACACTTTAGCCACAAAGCTACATCAAGTGAACCACAAAATGAAGCCTTACATCAAGAGTCAGTCTAAATTCTGTTAACTTGTCCATTAAGATCACTACAACTCTGACTATAAGAAACTAAAAGCTATTTAAAAAATATGGCCCTCTTAATAAAAAAAAAAAAAGCAAGCAATATTAAAGTGGATTTTTCTTCACCTCTTCACCTCATATGAGGCCTCAAATCTACTTCCCATTCACACTTGTTCCTTTTGGACTGGGACCAAAAATCGCTTAGATTTATGGCTAACTCACTGCCCTGACGCTCTCAATTAGTCTCACACTTGCTTGTACCTTTGTCTTAATTTCTTGGCTTAGCAGTATATTGGGATCTTGTCAAACCGAATTATTGTCAATTCTTAAGAGAACTGTAAAACCCTGTTGTAAAAGTTGTAACTAACTCTATGAAATCCTCACTCCAAATGTCAGAGAGCCACTCCCTCCTCCTCTGACTGAAGAACTCCAGCATGCTTTACATATTTCAGCAAAATTTATTATCGCATAAGCAACCTCAGGGTCAAAAGGTAATAGAAAAACGATCTAGGAGTGCTTTTAGTTCACAGTTTATCCACAAACGAATGAACGAAACCACAAAGAAAACTTGAAAACGTCACCTATTATAATGACACTTTGGTACTGGGTGCCCAGTTTCCTGTAGACCAGGGGTGCACACACTTTTTCAACATGCGAGCTACTTATAATATGACCAAGCCAAAATGATCTACCTACTATAAAAATGCATAAATAAATATCAATTTTTTTAATGTCATGCGATATACCCCACACTACCTTTGCGATCGACTGGTAGATCGCAATCGACGTATTGGGCACCCCTGCTGTAGACTGTTATCAATCTGGCATTACACATTTTTGAGAAACTCGGCCTCAGACTCATTTTATCTAAGCTGTTTTGGTTTGTTGTGAACAAGCTCAAGGCTACTGAGCAGTAACAATATTTATTTCTGACCTGCTATGACAGACAATGTTTCGAGATCTTGCTACAACATAGAAATAGTTTTTTTGTGGGGCGTTTTGGACTTTTTTTTAATAAAATGTGCAAATTAAGGAAAGTTTCTTCAGATTAAATCTGTAGTGAGTTTGTTATTGGTAGTGTACATGAGGAAGTATTCCTGGCACTCTTATAGCACATGACGCAAATGTTGCTGAACAATAAGTATACGGTTACAAAATACAGGGTCAAAGTTACACTTCCCTAATAATAATAACTAAAAATATTAATATAAATTGCAATCTCATCTTTCTAAGTGAAGCATAGATGAAGCATAGATATTGTGAATTTTCACTATTAGAAATATACTTGTTTGTAATGGATACACACCTTTCATAATGACTACGTCGATTACAATCTTTTCATCATTGAACCATCCAGGCACGTGTACGCGGCAGCCGTATTTCCCAGAGTCTTCATGTGTAGTGTTGTGTATTGTCAAAGATGCATCTCCTCTCTGTAACTCTCCGTTTAGCTGATATTTCTGCGATGTGCTCCTCACCACTTTATCTCCGTCGGTGGCAATGATTTCTGTCCCACACCCTGATAATGGAATTTCTCCCCTCATCCAACATATATCACATTGCCCATGATATTTCATGTTATACTTGCAGGGCAGAGTGACTTTCCCACCACTGAAACCAGTAACAGTAATGCTCCTGCATGGACAGACTGAAAAAGGGTTGCAAATGATGGAAAGTTATGCTAGATATTGTACCACACAAATTCTCAAACTAGAGACCCCTCAGGAGTCCATTATTTTGAAATGGTGCTGGAAATCATAACCCATGTTAAAAATATTAAAAGAATATATATATTATTTAAAAAATATTATTCCATTGTTATCATTATTACCCAGTTTGACTGGCCATTTGAGTGAAATGTATTATGTTGCACAAATTGTAGTCAAATTCTTGATTGTCATTTGTGATGATAATCTGATTGTATGTTACAGTTAACCTGGTTTATAGAAAGTTTATTGATCATGTAACTGATTAAAAAGAAAAGATAAAGTATGAATATAAATAAAAATATAATTTAAATTAATTATTTGATAACACAACCTTGCTTTTGAACACTATTGCTATATTGTAAGTATAGTGTATAATCTTTTTGGTCTTTTTGCTTACCTGTAAGACAAAGAAGGAGCCAGATAGTGGAGCTCTGTGTATCAAGCCGAATCATGGTGAAAGTTTCGCTCTAACTTCTCTCCTTTTTTTTGAGGCTCTCACATTTAAACAAACCTGCATGTGACTTCCTGCCTGACGTAGTAGGAAATCATATGTCCTTCACTGCTGTGGGAATTTGTGATTACATAAAGAGATTGTTTTGTGATTTTGTATAAATTATGGCTGCAGTCATCCTGAAACTGACATTTTTAATAAAAAAAAAAATTTCTCAAGTATACAAAAGAAAAAGTTTGGAAAAAAAAGTTATTTTGTAATTCCATAGTGTAAGATTTATAATCTGTTTACTCATAATAGTAATGGGTGACGCAACACTAGGTGCCAGTATTGGGCTAGTTTTAAAAATGTCATGGCCTATGAAAAGACCATCTTTCATCTCATTGATTTTAGCTTTATCCTGGTTAAGATTGTAATGGATCATCACATCACTGGAGCGTCATCACACACGCATCATCACACACACTCATTCACACAAATGGACGATACAGAGTACCCTACCAGTATGTTCTTGAAATGCAGGAGGAAATCAGAAAACCTTGATTTAGAAATATATCATATATAGATATCATTTAGCGATACAGATGAGCTACATGGTCAGTTTATGTGTGATGTCCTGAAGAAACAAGTCTACACTCTCTAAAACTAGAATCCTGTTGACTTGGTCCTTAATTTTTTCTTGTAGAACGTCTGGATTTCATGTTCAGTGAAGGTTCTATATGGGTTTTTTTCTAAAGAGCAAAATGTCTGTTCTACTCTTCATGGAATGATTAAGTATTCTTTGCATGGTTCCACTGAGGGGCCCATGTAAAAGCTCTTTGAAAAACACAAACAGTTGAAAGCTGTTCATTGCTATTGTACATCTTGTGTTTTCCTGACAAATATTTGATCGTTTTCCCCCTTTCACATTCATGTTACTGTAGTGTACATGAAATAAGAAACAGATTTGAGACCCCCATGGTAGTATTCTCATTGAATTTTCATTCCCTCCCAACAAGCACATACAGTGAAAGCATGGGAGAATTGAAATACATGGACCTCGAGGGTACAATTTTAAGAGCACACTGAGAGAAGTGAAAGACCATTAAGGTGCTGATAAGATAAAGCTGAAATCTACTGCAAGCTTGTAGCACTCCATAAATCCACCAGAAACGTCAAAATAACACACAAGGAAAAAAATGAGACAGAGAGAAAGTAAATTTTTCATACAGAGGAAGAGCTACACAGAGTCATAGCAAAAACAAAGTGATGGCTTATCTGGAAAAAGGTTTAAAGTTTGGATTTAGGACTAGATGTATTTTTGAACTGGTCACATGTAAAAGACACAAAATCCAGTTGTAGATAAATCGATTGTAGGCACTCAGAGAGAAAGAGTCAAAATGAAGGATTTCATGTTTGTCGTAATGGTGTAATATTTCATCGTAACGTATCATATCTAATGAGCACCTACAGCACATGTGCTCCAGACGTGTGGGGAGGGGAGATGCTGCTTCTGCTGCTGCTGCTGTTGTGGTCACGTCTGGGGGTATTTTCCATTTCACCGCTGTCTTCACGTTTTCTGGAGCGCCGCAGCTCTAAGAGCAGAAAGACTTTAGTGCGTAGCAAGCAAAGTGCCTCATGAGTCATCTTTTTCACTTCCACTCTTCCACAAAAACACTGTCTGAGAGCTAAATTAAAACCAGCATGCAGCAGAAGGAAATGTGGAAATTTCGACACAGTTTAACTCATGAGAACCTGACACACATAATTCATTTTGATTTTGCAATTGATGCGTTGAGTACTACTTAGTTTAAACTTTCATTTGGATTTCAAGTACTATAGAGTCGATAAGGAAATGCGACGATTATAATCGGTTAATTCTTACAAAAGCTTATTTTATAAAAAATAAAAAAAAAAGCTTGTCATCAGCATTAACCTTGACAAAAAATACATTAAAAAGGAGAGAACTTTCGCAACAGTAAACCATCATAATGTCCCTTCGGCAGAACATGGACAATTTTAAAAAGCTCTTTTCAATCTTTAAACAATGACATAACTCTAAAAATGCATCACATTTAAGATATTTAAAGAAAAGTTAAAATATTATAAAATTCACTCAAAATCATCTTATATCAATAAAATATTGATACTTTCCTCTTGTAATATTTTAAAGTCACCATTAACCCAGAATTTCATGCTTTATGCATAATTTCAGGTTAACTAATATGATAAATAACATGATTTAATTAAGCCTTAATGTAAAGTGTTAGTGTTACATCTGAAGGTTAAATCTCTTCTATTATATATACAATTTGATCAAATCTATGACCTTTATTATTAAACTACAGGAAAACCTAAGAGGAAACAAAAACAAAACCCCAAAGAGGAACTGTGGGTACATATTTATGAGTGTGAGTAATATAAATTTGTACAGCAGCTCCTGGGAGTTTAAAGGATTAAATAAGAGAAAAAACTTATCATAATTTATCTGAACACATTTTATTTGACCTACATTAGACATTTATAGCACACCCATAACCCCTGCATAAACATTTTTAAAGCAGTACTGGAGGATTTAAAGGAAGTATGCAATGACAGTTTTATAGACATATAAATATGATATAGACGTATTATTTTTACATTATATAATAATAATTATAGATATAGAAAATGTTTTACTGTTGAAGCCAGAACTGTGCATACAGCCGATATAGGCTGCAGATAATCAAACTCATTTTTCCAAACATGTCATATCACCATCAAGTCGAACATCTAAATTGGTCAGAGGTGATTTCAAAACAAATCAATTACTGCCAGATCTATTTCTAAATTCCGGTGTATTGACTGTATACATACACCAAATTGACTGTCTCTGGAAGATTCCAGAATGTAATAACTGTTAGATGTTATGCTTTTGCCAATTGTCATAATTTAGAATTAACTTGGGATCACACATGTGGATCTTTAAAAATAATGCCTTTTTTTTCTTTGGTACCAGTTTCCAGTTTTCAAGTGGTACAAGTTTTCCACAACTGATGGTACCTCAGACATCTGAAGAAAAAAAAAAAACACATAGCTACTGCATTGTTCACAAAGGAGGCACAAATAACTTTAGCTCTAAAAGATTTCATTGAAACTCAAGATACCAAAAGTGGTGAAGCAATCAGAAGAATTAGATACCAAAGAAACCTCTACTATTGACTTCATTTGTGGTTTTACGAGGAAGAAGACAAGGCTACCAAAGCTGACTGTCAGTATGAACACACGAGAACAAATTATGCAAGTGATCACTATGACAAAAACATAGCATTTTAGAGGTGTGATTTCTGGTCACATGAAAAAGTTGATCAATTTGGGCATAATGATCGATACTTTAGATGCTTAATCCAAAGAACACTATCCCAGCTGAGAAGAATAAGGGTGATAGTATCATGTGGCGAGGGGGTTTTCCTGGAAAAGGCTGTCTTATAGGAATTAAAGTGGTTACCGTAATAAAACTAGTGATGTATGGTAACATAAAATGCACAAATTGAGTCTGAAAATATGTAAATTTTTATCTTAAGTGTATTAAGTGTCTTAGCTAACATCATATTCATCACGTATTGAAAAATTGTCTAAAAAGTGTCTACCTGAGATATTTCTTTTTCAGAGGTGTATCTACTGTATTGACCTTTTATTAGCAGCATAGAATTGAATGCTCAGTTGGTCAATTTGTGTTCCAAATGTTTCTTTTTTCCTAAAATACTTTTATTATTTACCATACAAATTAATTTATATTAGTTTGTTTTTTAATAAAAAAAATTAATTATGTTTACATTAGTGCCATGTATCATGACTCATTAAAAATGACATTAACATGCAAGAAAAACGATAATAATCATGATCATTGGGTATATAATCGATGAGTGTTTTCTCTTTTCCCACATAAAACCTCTGATCCCATGTCCTTTGTACTGAAATATACGTTTCAGTTATTCTCTGGCATTGTTTACTTAAGAATATGTGCAATTCTTATGAATGTGTTAAAAAGTCACTGTGCACCCTTTTAGAGAAGGTGTTATTTCCCACCTAAACTACAGCAAAAATATCTAACTTGTGTTTTCATATACTTCATATACACTTCAACTTACTCCATATAAGTGCCAAGATTAAACCTGGGGTAAATATAATGGCTCCCGCTCTCAGTACAATCAGGATGAAGGTTTCCAGTGTCTCCTAAATAACCAAGAAAAATGTTAACTAAAGCATTAAGTCCAGGTTTATTAAGGACAATATTCAAAAAAGATTTACACAAACCTTTGACTGTGGCTTCTGTACAGCTGAACTGTATCCTGAGTTGAGTGTGACTTCTGAAATATATTTTTTTGAATTTTCTACATCAGACTCATAAATACTGTACATTGGAAATATCACAGCTGTACATTGATGAAATATTTAGACTAACATGGTTCTCAAACTGAATTTATGTTTTTTTTTTCTTTGCATTGCGGTGTAGAATGCTTCTAAGACGCTGACCCACATGCTAATCTGTTTATGCCAAAATGGCTTTAAGAGCTACAGACCAGTATGTGCAATTATGTAGATATATCTATGTTGAAGACTGAAGAGAAAGACATGGAAACCAAACATAATGTCAGTAACCAGCAGATTCCCTGAAAAAAAGTTTATATTTCAGCACAAATTATTACGTTGTTTCTACATGAACTGCATTACTGCTTGTTTCCACAATTCATCTTAATGCAACAAAATATATATGTCTGGGATTAGGAATGAGCAGACCATATTTATAGCAGTAATGTTTAATATTTAGAAAAGATATACAGTGAATGTATATTTAAATAAGCAAAATCTAAAAACTGTAAATGTGTTTGATCTTTTTTTTTACCAAATCAGTAAAAGTAAACCTTTTATTGCAGGTGATGGCTTGTCTTAAGGTCAGATAAAGATTAAAGGATCATGTAGGATCATGTAGTATTTGGTTATGAAGTCACTGACCTTGTGTTTGCTTCTCTGCAGAAGTCGGGAGTAATTTTGTGAGGCTGACTATTTCTATTCCTTTAAAAAATGAAAAATTAAATATGAGATGAAAAAAATGAGATGAGAAAAATAAAAAGATTGACTACTATACTGTAGTCAATATGTACTTCAATCGAAAACTATTGTTCATAAACTTGTTTTGCAAAATATTATCAGGGGTGTGCTCACCATTTGTGATAATTAGGTAAACTCTGTAGCTGAGGTCATTAAATAGTCCCGGGATCTCAATACGACATATGTAAAATCCAGTGTCTGCTTTTCGGCTGCCTTAATGCTGAGTGAAACATCCCCACTCTGGAGTTTACTGGTAAAACTGTACCTGTGTGATTCTTTATAGTTTACCACCAGTCCTTCAGTCGCAATTAGCGTATGTTTACAACTGAACCAGGATTGATCTCTTCCCCAACAAACATTTGATATACCATAAGTACTGACATCATAGTGACAAGGTAAAATAACCATGTCCCCAACTAGTCCAACCACCGTCAGAATAGATCCTTCACACACTAAAAGCATAGAGAATTCAGCTCTTAGTACACAGATCACGACACGCTTCATCACTACTTATATATTTATTTTAACCTTTGAATAGTACTGGATGGATACATGTAAAAAATACTTACATACAACCAAGATGCTTAATATAATTAGAATCACAGAAGTCAGCATTTTCTACAGCAGTACAATCTCTTAAAGCACTGGCACATAGACTAATGGGCTGCAGTGTGGAAATAGACAGACTACTTCTGTTTTCCACGAGTGTGGTTCACCAATAGGAAAGATTTTTTTAAATAGATTTAGACGTGCCATTTGGGTAGCAGTGGCTTTTCTTCCCATTTGCATGTTTGACTAATGACTAATAATGGCATAAATTACACGTGTTAATGATATTAGTTTCCAATAAATGGATAGTGCAGCGCTTAATAGGGCACATTAGAGCTGTAAACCGATTTTCATCCAGTGGGCTGGAGTGATTGCATACTGCCTAAAAGATGTTGTCAGCTTATTTAATTTTAAGAATTATTAAGTTTATTGAGGTGCCCCACCCAGGGTACACATCATTATTGGTTCCATATCTGAATAGAATAGAATAGAATAGAATAGAATAGAATAGAATAGAATAGAATAGAAGTCGTAATCAGGGAACCACCATGACCATGATCGTCACTAATGGACCTATAGCCATCTTTGAAACTTTTACACTATTTAAATGTCTTACTGCGGCTAAGCATCTCATCTTCTGTAGATATCTGTGGGTTTTGCACATGCACTAATACTGTTATCCACCATCTTGATTAACAGTCTCCAGACCGGGCTGTGACATCAGTAATAGAATAGAATAGAATAGAATATTTACAGTTAAATAGGTATAAACTATCATAACAAACAAGAGCCTCATGGTCCATCCAAATGTCATTCAACACTATTACTTTTCTAAATAAATAAGCAAAAAACAAATAACACACTGTGATTCAGAATGTTTGACAGCCTCACAAGCCCTACAAGCCCGCCTCAATACAATAATTTCTCTAAACAAATATGTTGCAAGAACCTCAGTCTTTCTGTATGTAGGTCAAATCCAACTAAAAATTATTGCCAGATTTGCAGATGTTTTGGTTATGCTAATTTTCTTCATTTGTATGTTCGCATGCTGATAAATGCCACTCTTCTATAAATTACCGCATGCACCTACGGCAGAGCCGATTTACATTTAGTGATGCCTGAAAACCTCCATTAGAACAAATCTCACTGAGAGCTAAAAACAACAACAAGACTAAATGGTGGTAAAAAAAAAAAAAAAAGCTCTAAAGCATGGCATGTGTTAAATCTTTCAGTAAACCAGCTCAACCACTTGGTCCTCATTTCCATCCTGAGCTTGGGTTACTGTGTCTGGAGCTTCATATGCTCTCCCCCACTCCATGCTGGTTTCCTCACAGTTATCCGGTTTATTTCCACCTCCAAAACATTTCAGTCAGTGGATTATCAAAGGTGAATGACTTCTAAAATCTAGCAGTCAAAAAGATTTAATATTTGATTTAAAAAAATTGAAGTACTCAAGAATTACATTCTATTGGCTTAAATTTTGCCTTTTTCCTGCTGGATCATTGAGTATTTACATGACGGTGATATGCCAAATAATACTTTTGCCACTCTGCACTGCCATCTGCTTGTCCTATTTTTCCACTTTCGTGTTTGTGCATAAGAGACTCTACTGAATCTACTGCCACCACAAGACAAAATTGCCTTTTGAGCTCATTTCACCCAAAGAAATTCTCCTGTATCACATTTTTATACTAATAATGTAAATAAAACTAGATAAATAAGTCCAGCATTGAGCAGAAGTCAAATGAGAGGGTAATCGTATGTAATCCGGGACATCTCAGAAAAATTGATTTCTAAGCACATTTCAATTCCATACACCGGTTTACACCACCTCACTGCTCTTGTAGAGCTGCATGGAACAGTCAACTAAAGGTGCTGTCCTTGATGATGATAAATTAAACCAGCAATTATGAAGATTTTGTGCTGTTTCAAATCTTGAAAATAGACAACAGGCTGAAGCTCAGCTTTGTTAGATTTTATAGTAAGAGGTTGTGATAATACCAATTATCAACAAAGGTCATTTGCTTTCCACGTGAAACATTGACCGTCACAATTTTTTCCCCAAACTACACATTTAACTTAATCTAACTGTCAGGTGTGATTTACAGCAGCTTTAAAATTCATAGAGACTGTTACAGCTTTGACCATCTGTCATTATTTTATTAGATCACTCCAATTTTATGACTAAGAGGGAAACCATCTATTTATCTTACATTGGTTTTAATCCAGAATCAAGAAGTAACATGGTCATTAAAAAGTAATTAATGACAAGATGATGTAATGAAGCCTGGGGTGAAGTGGAGTGACTGTTAAAGGTCTGTTAAATGAGGTCTGTTTTTTCCAATAGCAATATGTCCTGAAGAGTTTTCCTAAACCACATCAATTTGTAGGGCATGAATGACATTTTATTGTAACAAATAAGCAACACAAAACAAATACAAAACAATTGCCGCAAATAAGTGTAACGCATTACAATAATTATTCATTAAAGAATGAATGAGATAAAGAATGAATGTATTTTGGCATGTAAAAATGAATGAATAATTATGCATTCATTCAACAATAATGTCTAAGTATTAGCAATAATTCTCCTTGCCTCTAATTTTACGGGAACTCTTGTCCTGAGATTACAAAAGTGATACCTGTGAACAGGAGGTTTGTATTGGCAAGAAAAAAAATTCAGTAAATTGACAGATTGTGTCACGGTGTGCCAGGATACATTTTGTTTTTCTATCCGGAGGTAGTTTAGCTATCGCCCCAGGGGCTGCGTTTAAAAGCTGTGCTCTTAGTGTTGTGTGCAGAGAAAATAGATGACAGAATATTAATCTTAATGTAATGAAGCCTGTGAGCATTCACTCAAACACTGATGAATCTTTAATGTGGTCCAGTTACATTGGCAGGCAAATTTACCTTAGATTTTGCAAGCTTACAAAAAGATTTTCGGTTTTATTTCACAGTACTATGTGCATGCATTCTTCTTAACCAGGATCCTTGATATTTGAATGTTTTCTTGTTTAAACATCCATATCAACTGTTGATGACCCAGGAGTTTGTTCTGTTGGTGATTGGCTAGACAGATGTGGCAAACAAGGTAGAACAAAATACACTATATGGACAAAAGTATTAGGACACTTGACCTTTCATGTGATATGTGGTTCTTCTCCAAGCTGTTAGCTCAAAGCTGGAGGCACACAATTGTTTAGGATCTCTTTGGATACTGTATAATAAAATTTAGCATTCACTTGAACTTGAAACCCAAACCTGTTCCAGCATGGCAATGCCCCTGTACACAAAGTGAGCTCCATGAGATATTTTTTACATGGTTTTGAGAGGAAGATCTTGAGTGGCCTGCTAAAGAGCTCTGATCTCAACCGTACTCAAATTCAAATTCTCAACACCTTTGGGATGAATTGTAACACTGATAGTACCCCAGTCCTCCTCACCCTAAATCACCCAAATGTCCACATGCACAATCAGAAATCTAGTGGACCATCTACCCAGAAGAGTGGAAGGAATTATAAATGAAAACTGTGACTAAATGTGGAATGAGATTCTCAAAAAGCACATACCATACCTATGACCAGGTGTCCACAAACATTTGCCAATAGAGTGTATATAGAGGGTAGGGGTGATCATGGATAAGAGTTTTTGGCCAACCGTCAAAACTACACTATTCCTACTACAACTGCTGACACTTTATTACATTTCACAGATAACATCAAACCCTTCAGCTCTAGATAGAACGAAGAACACAACATTTGTTATCATCTCATTTCATCTTATGTACACATTAAAGTTATGGCTTTTATCAAGTTTTTTGCACAGGAATTGTTATTAGAACTGATAGAGAAACCTATAAACATTGATTCTTTAGTATAGAACCTTTAAAATGCCTTCTCAAAATACATCATTCTAACGCCTTCACTCTCAGCCAAAATAAACGTTTTTACTTTACTTTGTAATGGTTTACATTCTATGGGTGATCAAGCTTCCTCCCATGAATCAAAACTTTAGAATTCTCTCCCCATTGAGATTAGACAAGATGAATTTTTCGTTGTTTTTAAATCAGCTCTTAAAAACTTTTTCAGGATAGCTTTCAGGTGTTTTTTCATTTTTGTGCTGTATCTGTAATGTTTGTTAATTAATTAATTAATTAATTAATTTATTTTATTTTTATTTCCTATTTTTATGCTTGGTAAGAGCTTTGAGATATAACTTTTAAAGGTGCTATATAAAATTTAGATTATTATATTATTGTATTATTCTAGTAATTATATAATGCTTTATTGTGATTCTGTGTATATACTGTAAGGGGTGTATTTGCAATTTTCGGTATGCATGCCACGTACTATGCATACTAGTGTAAAATAAATAAAGAAGCGCTCTCTTTCTCTCTCTCTCTCTCTCTCTCTCTCTCTCTCTCTCTCTCTCTCTCACTCACTCGCTTCCTGTTTCTCCCTCCCTCTATTACCTTTGCTTTTATAGTTAATATAATGAGATACATTCACTAGTGCCCTTATGCATGACACACAGCTGTGATTAAATGGAGCCTCAAGAATACTTGCTGTCATCATGCCCAGTTTCATTTCAATCGCATTTCAAGTGCCTTCATCAGTATATCAATTCATCCTTAAACCTATGCATTATAAATTCTACATAATTACTTATTGCCTCTGTTCTAAATTTAGGATTATTTTATACTGTGAGTTTAATCTTAACCTTTTAATCCGTACGATAAAAAAAGTGAGGGTTGTGACAAAAAAAAAGAATAGTTTTTGTCATCATGTAAACACTATAACTGAATGATTTAAAGCTAATGGGAATTTCTAATGTTTATATATACATTTCTTAATTGCTCACTTTGTCTCATGAGAAAATGTAACTGTTAGTAGCCAGAATACAAGTTACCAGGTGAATATTAAGTTAAATAAATGATTTTTGTGATTTTCCTGAGAACTGTATAGCATTTAAAAAGATTTAGTACTAATGTTAATCATCATTTCGGGGGCCAATCATTTAACATATTCACAAATAATTGTTTAAATATGTGTTCATGCTTAAATAATTATCGTATCTCTTTGAATTTAAAATGTTGTGCTTGCAACCATTTTATTTGTGGATGTAAGATTTAAGATTTAGATAATTCTGTCACAGTTTTTTTTTTTTGTTTGTTTTTGTTTTTTTAAAGAAGTGAGGAAACATGATATTAATCTTTGTTCTTTTCAACTTGTCATTTTTGTGAAGAAATGTTCATGGCATTTTGCCAGCTATCATGGTTTAAGTTGTTTCAAGAATTTTAACTTAAAAAAAAAATTTAAGATTTTCTTTTGGACCTTTCATGTAAAAAAAATGCTTATGCAGAATCCATGCTTGTTTCATTTTCACAACATTATATCTCCATCTTAGGCTGTACTCAGACATAACAAATTGTGACTGCATGTAATTGTTTGGATTCAAGGAGACCTGTTGTTATGGGACCATGTTAAACCTCACAGCCTGAAATGAATCATTGAACTCAATTTAACTCATTTGACTGCTGTCTCTCTCTGTCCCTGGACTTAATATATTCTTAAAACCTGCCATGAGTCTGAATTAATTATGCCATTCGTGTGAATTAGCACCCACTGTGTTCAGCTGGAACATGGTGGATAGGTTGCTTGGGCATTGATTTTCCACACAACGTGCCCATTTTAAAGCACACAGAAAGTCGGAGAAACTCTGACGTCCACATTTACAAAAAAAAGTACCATGTTGTATGCATAATAGCATAATAGCCAAATCATGAAAGGCACAAATTTAGCATTTTATCAAAGACTCATTAGTTGAATCACGTCCTTCTGCTGAATACAGGATACACAATATCATGCATCATAAACTGTTCGTGGCTGGGCATGTAAGTACTTATTCTGGCTTACATATTTCTATCAATCTCATTTACGGTGTGTTCACTGCAAGCATGTATCATGTTATTAGAAGTAAAACAAAAGTCAATGCTGTTTTGTCTTTTGTTTAGTCTAACACCTGAAACCAACTGATTGGGTTTTAGTGTTGAGACATGGCCAATAATCCCCTTGTTCTTTTAGAAAGCTAGGCAATTCATGAAACTTGGCAGAATAGTGGCCTTCATGGTCATTTGTTTTGTCTTGAGGTAAATCTAGATCACATAATTGGAATATGTGCATTATGTGCTATAGCAAAAAAATATGATCAAAACAACTAAAATATCTCATAAACCATACAGTGTATTTGCAAATTATTCAACCATTTGAAACTGTCTGTTAACTGAAATCTTTTTCATTTTGTGCACTGATGTGTTTAATAGCGTTCTCCTACAGAGAAATTAATGCAACGAATAGTAATAATACCTTCATTAGTTTTGCTTCAGGCTATCTCCATGTGAGTCAACAATAGGCGGTAGAAAGAAAGCCCCAGGCACATGCTACAAATGACACTAAATGCAAGGCAAAGACCAGAAAGATTTAAAATTACTGGGTACAAAATGAAAAGAGAGGAAATGCCATTTGAATTTACTGTACACATTTTCTTTGTATAGATCATTATCCTTCAGCTGCAATACATTTTATATTGGTATAATATGTATTGCTTATTATAACTTGTTACTCGGTGCTAGCATTTTAAAAATTCATAAAGTTATTTAATAAAATTCAGAAAGAGTACTGATCCAAAAGTTGCCAAAAATGTATTTCATGCTTTGAAATGCATTTTTGTTTTTAACGAGTATTCACAAAAACACAAATGTCAAACAATACAACTTTTACAAGTAATGCTTGTATATAGAAGCAGACTAATGCCTGCTTAATCTAACATATCTGTTAAAGAACATGAGACTGATTATACAACCTATATTTGGGTAACCAAGCACTAAGAACCCTGTTGTTTTTTTAAGGGTCTAGATGACGTGTATCAGTCTACATGCACCTTATTACAATATACTATTTAAAGGCCATAACTTGTACAATCAAATGTAGCACACAACTGCAGGATCCTTACTAGTAAGGTACTTCAGATAACCTCAACTTTTTACATATGGTATTTTGAACTGTCAAAGTCAAGGTTGATTCTCCCTACATTCCTTTTCTTTCAACATTTTAGGTTTGGCCTTTATATGAGTTTGCTGTACTCCGAATACTATAAAAGGACAATTTTTTTTAAAACTCCACAAAAAATCATGCCCTAAACTAATGAAATTTTCATTAAAAATACTTATAGTATAGTGTTTACAATATATAGCTCAAGCAATATGTTTTGCTAATACTGACCAATGAAGCAGTACATCAATTAGCTAGCTGAAATGTGTTCTGTAGTTAATGTAATTAGATTTGCAAATGAACTTGAGAATCTGTGCTTGTCAGTAGTGGACTGTAACAAAGTAGATGTAATTCATTATCATACTTGAGTAGCTATTTCACATTTGTGGACTTCACTGAAGTATTTCTATTTAGGAAGACTTTTACTTTAACATTTCAAAGTCAAATAACTTAACTGGTCAAGCATGCAGCAAACCACCAATCAGGGTCGAGCGTGCGCACTGTTTTGATTGCTGCTTGGTGGTATCTACTTAGCACGAACATACAGTTCAGCATCAGTCTGACGGCAAGCAGAACATTTTAAGAGAAATAAATGATGGAAAAAATTCCTGAATCTAACTTGCCACAACACCCGTGGCCTTATTTGCACAATTTTTTTTTAAGGTTGAAAATAAGTTTTTTGGGCTCATGAAATTTTAATAGATATCAATTGGTGTTTGACTCATTAACATTCTATTAATAGATTGTTGTGTTAAGAGTAACATTGGATGCTTTTTTTACATAAACAAAGTTGATTAAGCGAAGGGTCTTGTGACAAAAATTATATTAGGACATTATAGCCATAATAAATTATAGTACTTTAAAAACTCAAGTACATCTGAAGGCAAATACTTGTGTACTTTTACTCAAGTAAAAGTTTAACAGGAGCACTTTTATTTTATTGGAGTAATATCACAGGATGCTTTTAGTATATTATATGATACTATACTATACTATATGCCACACCTACTTATATCAGGTTTATAAACACATACTGTAGGCATGCAGTTTCCTCAGACAAACACTGACAGTAGATTGGGACTTCAATACAGCAGTTTAATGACAAGCACAAAGAAGGAGTGTATCAATGTTGAATAGTCCATGAGCAAATTCTACATGAACATCTATGTGACACTAGTTTCAGATAGTAACTAATTTCATAACTCAACATCAGGTATCATATTTTATGTTGTACTTTAATGTATCATGAATGGTGTTAGACAATATATTAAAGTATACTCATTTCCTGTTACAGCTTGACTGATGTCCAAGCAAGGTTTGTTGTGGAAGAACTCCAGTGGCCTGCACAGATCCCTGACCTCATCCCCAGAACCTTTGGGATAAATTAGAACCTAGACTGCAAGCCAGGTCTTCTAATTCAGTGTCAGTACTTGACCTCTGTAATGCATTTTTAAGTAACTAAATAACACAAATTGCAGATATACTCCAGAACCTTGTAGAATATCTTGCCAGAAGAAAGTTTAGCTGCAAATAAGGGGGTGAGGATTTTGCTAAAGGGGGGTCTTTCTCCCACACACTATATACAAGAACTGGCTACAATTTGGAAAGATTAGTGAAAATGTTACACAAGAATGAAAAATGTCTGAAGGGAGCATCTTGTGAGCTATAAAATATAGCAATGAGATTTGGTTTTGACTCCCATCCTATTCTAATAAATTGGCTCATAGTCCCCAAAAGTATTTCTTCATTTACTGAAAAGTCACACCAGTGGTGATATGTATGTTTTCCATTACTCCCGCTCAAAATGTGTGCCAATACCTGTCATAATCATTGTGCTAGTATGATTGTTCAGCGGCTGTAGCTCAGAGAGTTGCGCATAGCGGATCCAAAGAGAGTAACATGAGAAGTTTGTCAGTCAGCCCTTTTGCTCAGTTGTGATGAAAGTGACTGAGGAGCTGTGGACTGAGAAAGGAAGCAGGACAGGCAGCTATGTTTGCACACAGATTGCAGATTTAGGCCTTTATAGAGTTGCCGTGCTGCAGTCCCAACCCCATAACATGCACCTGCATTTTAATGAAGATATCTGCACCGGTTGAGGACAATCTAATTAGTGCCAGATTTTAGACACCTCTTCAACAGGCAAATTTCCAAAGAATTATCTTTTCCTTTGCAAAAGGAGATTAGATAAGAAACACTGTTTAAGCTTGATTGCTTGATTGAGATTCAAGTGGTGGCTCAAGCTAATGAGCTCATTATGTTTTATTAATAATTTATTGAATATTACATTGTATTTTACATTACATTTCACACTTCCCCAAGTCGTATGTAATTTATGAATGACTTTCAGAATGTATCAGGATTTGGTGTGTCATTTTATTTATTTATTTTTTCGGTTTAAAGACAGTAAAGGTGGCATGGACTCCAGAGGATTATGCAAAAAAATATATACTCCATTTAGATGAAATCCATCAGAGCATTTGAACATGTGCATCAATAGAAAATATTAGGCATGAGGACAGTCTGACTAAAGTAGTCAATATCATCTATTTGCTTTAAATAAGTACCATATAACGCAGAATGTTGGAAATAAAATAGTCAAAATACTGAACATCCTTTAAATCCTTATAATTCTGTCTTTCTGAAAGAACAATATATATATATATATATATATATATGTGGGAATAAAAGAGGAGGCAAATGGTACATCCGATTTCATTCACAAAATACTACTGATTTCACAAAAAGAGCCATATATAAAATGCCACTGTTTATAATAGTGTACTATACAACCTTTACATTGAAAAGAATTTTGTTTGGATTTCAGTTGGATCTCCTTGTGATGACCTTCTATTGACATACTGATTGATAATCGTTGCTATGCCTACACCCAAACCTTAACCTTAACCTCAGTAATTTCAGTGGCTTCTTTTACAAAAAAAAAAGCTGAAAATGTCGTCTTCAAGGTCCTTATGGTGACCAATATACTTATGGGGACTTTTGGTTTTCATCAAGATATAAAAAAAACACCCACATGCACACGGGAAAAAACTATATTTTGCTGTTATGCTGTTGTTTGGGTAAAAATGGAGAAAGACATGTATTTAAAGCCATCAGTAATATAAACAAAGTGATTAGCATGTCCTTGTTTTTTTTATAAATTACTCCTGGTTCCACCTGGATGAGTGCCAGTAATCTTTTGCTTGTCTCATGGGAATTCGCAGTACAAAAAAGTTTCCTTGGCTCATCTGAGATGAGGGGGAACGTTTTTTTTCCTGAGTTGACATCCTCCTTGCTGTCTCATTCTCATGCTAAGAGTTAACTCAAGACTCAAAAGTCGCTCTCAGTAGCGTTTTGGCTGCCACTGTTTCCCATTCAGCATGTTTTCTTATCAGAAGGGATAACAGAAAGTTTTAGAAAAAATACTATTCAAGACACCATCCCTTCAGTAATTAATTTATGACTGTAATGTCTAGTTTTAGTGCTGCTTGGTGTTGTATGGCTCTGTTCCAACTGTCCACTGTGAAATATTGCGTGCTTAGACGTATAACATGCATGCACCCCTCCCTCTCTCACTATATGTTTTCAGTTGAAAATAGTAAAGTATTGTGAGAAGTAGTAGGAGTGTATCTTTTCCATGATAACCCTAAGAATAATGATCATAATTCTTTTTGTGTGTGTGTGTGTATTTAAACCCATTTATGGAGCATAGCTCTTTTTTTTTTAATTTAGAGCTCCAAAAGCTGGAAATGTAAGAAAACACTGCCCTGAGTAGAAGTACTACAACTTTAGTAATAATTCACACTTAACAAAAAAAAGTGATAAAAAAAAAAAAAAAAAAATCTGCTGGAAATAATTACTTTAGAAATAATTATATTAATATTTAAATATGAAATAATTGCACAAATGACAATTGACACAACTAAGCAAACAATTTCCCTATTTGAGAAATGCGTTTTTGTTACTGAGCTATGGTGAAGTGAACATCACCTCCATTATCAATAGTATGCAGAAAGAAAGAAAGAAAGAAAGAAAGAAAGAAAGAAAGAAAGAAAGAAAGAAATTTTTCAGATGTTTTTCAGAAGTTGCTAAGTTTGTTAGGTAGCTATCTCAAATTAATTCATAACTTTTTCAAGCTACATAGGTAGATACTTAGCAAAGTGGCCATTCCACTTCTTACCTAAATAATCTCTATTGGCAATTAGATATATACTTCTGGACTGTTAACATCAACGGTTCTGTTTAGCTAGTTTATTACAACCAGCTAGCTTACCATATATTCCATAGGATAGATGTTTATTTTTATTGTTTGTAATTTGGATCTCATTTTCACACTGTATCATGAATCACAATTTGAAAAAGGGATGCTCACCTGTCACCTGTCTCCAGTATCTCAGACATTGGTGCTGATGCCAACTAAACATTTGATGCTGTGCTGAAGATGTTTGGCATCAAAGCAAAGCATTTATTGGGGTCTAGAATTAAATTATTTAAAATTTGCTCATGGGTCATTTGCATTTTGGTTAAAAAATCTATAATGGTTCAAAAACAGCCGGGAGTATAAAATGAACAATGAGATTAAAGGCTGAAAGACAGAGATTAGGCAAAATTTATTTATTTAGATTCACTTATACTGTATCTTCTTCTTCTTTTTTTGGCTGCTCCTGTTAGGGGTCGCCACAGTGGATCTTCATACTACCCTGTCCTCTACATCTGCTTCTTTCAAACCAACTACCATAAACCTCCTCTTTGGCCTTCCTCGTTTCCTCTTTCCTGGCAGTTCCATCCTCAGTAATCTCCAACCGATATACCCCATGTCCCTCCTCTGCACATGTCCAAACATCTTAATCGTGCCTCCATCACCTTGTGTTCAAAACGTCCTACATGCACTTTCCCTCTAATAAACTCATTTCTAATCCTGTCCATCGTCGTCACTCCCAATGAAAACCTTAACATCTTCAGCTCTGCTACCTCCAGCTCCACCTCCTGTCTTTTACTCAATGCCACTGTCTCTAAACCAAAGAACATCGCAGCTCTTACCACAGTCCTATAAACTTTCCCTTTCACTCTTGCAGATACTCTTCTATCACAAATCACTCCTGCTATCAACCTTCTCCACCCACTCCACCCTGCCTGCACTCTTTTCTTCACTTCTTTAACACACTCTTCATTACTTTACACTGACATTACATTGACATTACTTTGTACCAGGTACCTGAACACCTAAAAAAGGTTTAGCTCGATCTAAAGAGCATTCATTCATTCATTTATTTGTTCCTCCATTTCAGTATTCATATAGTTAAGTGAAAATCCATCAATATTCGCTCTAAAAATAAGCCAATTCAAATAGATTCCAAAACAAACATGACAACAGGCAATTCAGTTCTTTACAAATTTATTTTTGAAGCTCATTTAACTGTCAATACTGTCACCAAGCAGCTTTATGGAAGTCTAGATGTACATTTAAGCCCCTAATAAAGAAGTGCGAAATGACAGGGACAAGAAAAACTCCTTTCAATGACATGAATGAACTGAATTGAAAAAAGGGAATCTTTTCCTTTCCTGGGTGACATCGGATTATTTGTCATAAATTGTCATGTTTATGCCAAAGAAATTACTCCAGAAGTGCTCCCTCAATACTTTTGCTTGAGTGAAGATATAAAAGTATTTGCCTTCAAATGTATCCAAAGTACTATTCTCATTTTTGTCACAAGACCTTTGCTTAATCGACGCAGTTTATGTGAAAAGACTCAAATGTTACTCTTAACACAACAATCTATTAATAAAATGATATTATTTATTCAAACACTGATGGATTTCTATCAAAATTATCATGAGGCCAAAAACTTCTCAACTACTTAAAAAAACGTGCAAATAAGGCCAGGGATGTTGTGGCAAGGTCGAGTCAGGAGTTTCTTCCACCATTTATTACTTTCAAATGTTTTGCTTCCTGCTGAACTGACACTCAACTGTATGTTCGTGCTAAGTAGATACCACCAAACAGGACCAGTTTTTATCCACTCATAGAAACAAGATTTAGCAAAATGTAGTAAAAACATAAGATTTTTGACTTTAAAATAAAGTGAAGTTAAAGTAAAAGTCTCCCCAAACGGAAATACTTTAGTGAAATAAAAATAACCCAAAAAGCTACATAAGTATAGTAACAAATTACATTTACTTTGTTACTGTCCACCACTGGTGTGACAATCAAACACACTTGTATACTGTGTCACATGTTTGTATCAGCACCTGAATCATGTTGTCTGCTGATTACCGTTTGTATATAGACTCACAGTTTACTGCACCTATTGTCTCTTGTTTGCTCCTTCATGCTGAATGTCTGTCTCTGCTCCTCATTGTTACATCTCCCCCATGTTTCTGGTTTGGTCTTTGTCTTTTTTTGTGTTTGCTTTTATTGTGGTAATTTTTTTTACATGTGCACTTCATTCAAATAATCTCTGCAGTTTTATGGGCGTCCCACTTCATTAGATGACATGTTGCGTACATTTGTAGAAAAATAAAGGGGGGGGGATGAGAGCAGTGCATGATGTGTGTGAAAAATGGTTTTAAAACAGTGTGACATTTAGCCCTTACAAGAGCAGACACTTGTTGCTGGATTCTCTGACTCATGGGGAATTTATCAGTATTAGTCTGGATTATGAGACAAGTAGCTTGAGGTCTCCCGCATCTTCATCACATCGACTCCAACTGTCTGTTTGAGGCCTATCATCAGTACGTGCCACTTCATCAGTACGTGCTGTGACTCATCAACGAGTGGGGTTAAATCAAGGCTTGGTGCTTTCATGTAATAGATATTTAAATGGCACCACACGGAATAATATTTATGAGAATCAACAATAATGCAATACGCTCTATTTATTTAATTTTTTTGAGCAAATAGTCTTTACACTGGGAGTTTAATGGATTTACTCAGTTGTGTTTATTTGCTTGAAATAAATAAAAAAATATCGTAACTGGCAAAACTGACCCAAAATGTAATAATAAAACTGGCCATCTTATTGTAGTGGGTTACATTAGAGCCTTAGGATGGATTCACATAATCACATTTCCATCATGTTTGCATGTGCGGCATAAATTAAAGAGCTCTGTTCCCAAATTGGTGTCATCCATGAAAAAAGTGGAGCTTCCCCACCTCCTCAATCCCAGTTTAACCCAATTACATTAATCATGGCATGCACGGTGCTATTATTTTTTATGTGGTCTGATGAAATATTATGAATCATAATGAATACAGTTTTCTTTATCATAAGCACTGTTGACAGGCTGTGGATTTTTTTTCCTTTACATAAACTAAATACAAGACTTTCTATGTGCTGTTCTGGTTGCTTAGAATGATTTCAATCCATTATTTCTACAATTCTGCATTACAGAAGTGCGAACGCTCACACATTTCGAGCATCAGGCAAACAAACAAAAAACATGTCACACTGTTAATTTATGATGAAGTATTATTGTATTCTCTGCATTAAAAAGAAAGCTGTCAACGTGTCACATGCTGCATTGTGGCAAATTCAGTCCCAATGAATAGTGAGTCACTAGTTGACAAGTTCATGGATGGTTTTTTTCAAAGAGATGTTAATAAATTATGTGTTAGTTTTTTTTCTTTTTTTTATATCTTGATCAACTTTTGCAACCTGGATGTTTCAGAAATACAGAAATAAGCTCATAGATGTAAAATGACTCCACGGTGCTCAGTAAGGCGTCATTTCTTAAATTTAATTTCATGCTTTAGCTGCAATTTAATCCTTGTGTGTGCACGCACACTCATGGCATGATAGTTCGCTTGGGAATAACATGATACATTTTGCACGTTAAACGTAATCGCAAAAATCTGATTCTGTGTCCATTTTGTACTGAGATGGAGATTATTTGCTTTTTCCACGAATAAAGCAACCATGAGAGGAGTTCTCAGAGATTATCTGTGTTTACAACATGCTCTGCATACTGAATTTTGGGTAAAGTTCTATAAGTGAGCTCAGTAGTTCAAGGTTTCACAGCTCAGTTGTATAAATAAGCCACTTTTAAAAGGTCAGCAGAAGCTTTTGGTCCTCTTCAGGGCAACTCATTGAGTGTCGGTATAACTGCCCGCTGATTTTCTTTCTTTCTCACAAGGCACAAAAAAATCAAATCTTGTATACTTGAGTTTCACACACATTTGCATAAATGACTTTAGCGATAAAGGTTACAGAATGTTTTTTATATTTAGAGCCTGGAAATATCCATTCTTGGAAATATCCATTCTTTTACTGTTTTTGAGACACATGTATGTTTCTTTATTATATGCAACATACAAGGTCAAAGGCAAAAAGATACAAATTGGACAGTGAAAGACAGGAAGAAAATTCTGTAAACAGATGAGACATATTTGGGTATAACAGAAGAACCTATGTAAAATATAGAACAGGAGAGAAGATGTTAGCAGACTGCCTCACTCTGACATTGAAACGTGGACGTGGAAGCTTAATGGTTTCAAGTTGGAGAGCTATTCTAAATGAAAGGAATACTGAACCAACAGTACCAACAGGCTACAATTCCATACTTCAATGCCAAGCAATTCTATCAGGACTGCGGCTAATTGGAACTTCACCGTACAACAAGGTAATAACACGAAGCAATGACCTGAATCGTAAGTCCAAGATCTGTAAGAGTTATTTAGAGAGTAAACAGTGGGCTGAAGTGTTATCTATCATGGAATGGCCTCCCCAGTCACCACACCTAAATCCTACTGAACTGCTTTGGGATACCATTAAATTAGGCTTGTTCTATATAAACAAAAGAAAACTCGCAAAAATAATAAACGTCTAGGTGTTTCACATTTTTTTGACAAACACTTTAGATGCAGTCACTGTATGTTCACAAATTTTTCATTGGAAAAGAAGAAATATTCATTTTAAAAATATAGTTATAATGTATCATTAAGATTAAGATCAGGCACTAGTGGTTGATCTAGTGAAGGTGAAAGGGAAAGAAGGTGAAAAAGGTCAAAATCAGGCTCAGGAGATGTGCATTTACTATACATTTCTTAACTTTTCCATTTGTTAACATAGATTTAATATACAATGGTGGATGAAGTACACAACTCCAGTCCTTCTATAAAAGTACACATCCCATGCTTAAACATGACTCCATTATTTATTAATGTGCAACACATCACACATTTGAAATTTTTGTTAGATTTGTTAGATGTTGTGAAACCTCTGTTCCATATTTATTTGCGGTTTGCTCCACTCTTCAAGAGAGATGTTCAACAAGACATCTTTCACAATTGTTTGTAACTGTGTGGTAACATCCTAAGGAACCACATATGACTGGTAAAATCAGTTGTCCCAATACCATTGTCCATATAATCTACATTACAGCAATGATCCTTCATTCAAGTAGAATTACAGATACTCATGTTTTAAAAGACTCTGGGAAAAAGGTACTATAGCTACACTTTTTCATTCAAGTTAAAGTAATGACGTTAAAGTAATGACCGTAACTGGACCTCACATTATATATATAATTCCAATTTATTTATATATATTTCCAATTTTGTTACATAATGAATGTATAATACAAGCAAAGAAAAGATGATGATGATCAGGTGATCATCAGGTTCTCAGTCATGTTTACATCGCTGACACCCTCTGTCTCATCCACGTTAGCACCATACTTCTTGTTGCCTTTTGCCTTGCTTGTTGTTGGCTTCGTAAACTAGCCTACATCTGTGGTGTGTGAGAGCCAGGAAATGATACACCTCCACCTTGAACCAGTCTGTCGTTCCTACTGCAAGTGAAGTTAAGTATTAATACCAGAAAAATCGACTTAAGTGCAGTAACAAAGTATTTGTACTTTATTACTTCACACCTCTGGCAATGATAAACATTGTTTCCTTCACCATCTTCTCTGTTTAACTCTCAAAACACATAGTTTATAATTTTACTGAAGTATGTACTTCAGAGCATGTGTTTCACTCGAGTTTTCCCTCGACATAAGGATATATTTTACTCTCTACATTTCAAAACAAAAATTTGGTTCCAGATTCCTCTTCGCTCGACATAATTTTAGAAGTCATGGTGGCTTATGCCTTCAAGCAGTTTATTTATTTGTATATTTACAGTAAAAACTCTATTAATTGACAGTTTGCTATGATTATTTGCAAACTAGGACATTACATTTTTTTATACCCGCCTATGAAAAAAGAGACAATTTTCCATCAAATAAGTTGAAACAAACAGATTTTTCATGTAATTGAACATTTTAAATAATAAAACTATATAAAATATATATATATATATATATATATATATATATATATATATATATATATATATATATATAATTGAATTTTATTGATGTTTCAAATTAATTGTTTCAGGCTTTAATCATGTAATCAGACATTCAGCCTATTTAAAGGTAGAAAAGTTGCCACTCTGGATTTTGACATTATTGCCTACACTACACTGACAATAGACAAGCCTGTTAAAGCTAACGTCTATAAGATCATTTCCATGCAAATTGATGTTACTGTCACTAGGGTGCCAAATATTATTAAGAAGTTTAAAGTTCATGGGTCTGTAGCCAATCTCACTGGACATTACCACAAAAAGAAAATCAGCCCCAAGGAAAACATCTGAAGTGATACAAGCTGAACTCCAAGGTCAAGGTACATCAGTGTCTGGCTTTTTGAACAACAGTGGGCTCCATGGGGGAAGACCCAGGAGGACTCTACTGCTGAAAGAAAAACATAAAAAAAAGCCAGACTGGAATGTGTTAAAATGATAACTGACAAGCCACAATGCTTCTGGGAGGATGTCCTTATGACACAGCTTTTTCTTGCAATGGTACATCTGCTATATATTCAAACATGAAGCTTTCAAAGAAAAGAACATGTCACAGGGAGCTGTAAATATTTTATTGAACTAGCCCATTTGAAGTTAAACAATCAAACTAAGGGTTTGTTTATCAGTGCTCTGGTTAGTCCTTTGGAGAGTGGAAATGTACAATCAGTAATACAAATTAAAAAGCTAAAAGATCTTTGCTAAAAGATCTTCGGCACAATCAGTTAAATTTCTTTCTTGTTTTTATAAATTGTTTTCCCTTGTACTCTCACGTTCATACTCGAAGAAATTTTGTGACCTTCCACAGATTTTTTTACATGAAAGCTGGCATTTGTGCTTCTTCTACCACTGAAAATAACCTACTATATTAAGGGTTTTCCTCAAAATGTCACAAAGATTACCTTTAAAAGAATGTTAATCTTACCGTGACTGCTGTTTAAAATGTAATATAAGAGGCAAGTAATATAATAAGAAGTCATATGGGTTTTTTTTGGTGTGACCGAAGAAACCTTAACATATCTGATACTACTAATGGGTTTAATATATTACCATTAAACCTCTGCTATTAAAGTGATGCATGACAAATAACAACATTCATCCAAATGCTGTTTAATTGTAATTGTAATTTTTTTTTTTTTTAATCTTTTGTGGCTTTTCTCACTTGGCACGTTTTCACATCCTGCACTTGAGTCCTGGTTACCAATCTCTAAATCTTACACAGTGTTCTTTGAATAGCTTTGCTATTAATTAAACTGGCAACATGTCTAAACTTTATCAAAACTCTCATTCTTTTAAAATCAATATGTACATCTTTTGGGTTCTGCAATTATAAAACCATTTTCTAAGCATATTTCTAGATGCCTAAATATCTTGAAAGAGCTCAGTCATTAACTGATATTTGGTATTCGGTGCCAGATGGATACTGGCTGTATTTGTGAATTCTGCAAACTGCCTGTAACTGACAGTAACCATGGGATAGCAAACAAACCCTCATTTTATTTCATTCTTTGCCAATGGACAAATGCTTCTCATGCCATTCTCACATAGTGAATTTAGAAATAGGGTTATCATAAGATCCAGTCATAAAATCTAAATGCTATTAAGATGCTAATATGTTATTTTTTTAAATAACAATAAAAAAAAAAATGTATGGCTCTTTCTTTTACTAGCTCACAATATATAGTGCCATGGTTATAATAGGTTTATGTGTGTTTGTGTGACTTGGTTACTGGCTCTGTCTGTTTTGGCTCTTGTCCATATTTTTCCATATTTTTTGACTGTAATCTGACCACCTGTTAATAGGTGGGCTATATTATGGGTAAGCGTTAGGATTTGAGCAAATTGACAAGGGCCAAATTGTGATGGTTAAACGACTGGGTCAGAGCATCTCCAAAAGTGCAGCTCTTGTGGGATGTTCCCGGTCTGCAGTGGTCAGTATCTATCAAGAGTGGTCCAAGGAAGGAACAGTGGTGAACCGACGACAGGGTCATGTGAGGTCAAGGCTCATTGATGCACGTGGGAAGCAAAAGCTGGCACAGTGTGGTCCGATCCAACAGACAAGCTTCTGTAGCTCAAATTGATGAAGATGTTAATGCTGTTAATGCTCAGGTCAGGGCTGTTTTGGCAGCAAATGGGGGACCAACACAATATTCGTCAGGTGGTCATAATTTTATGCCTGATCGTTAGCTATAAAGATATACCTGTTCAGTGTATATTCATAACATAATATTAGATAATTTCTATAATTCTAGCTAACTATAATTATATAGTAGTTAATACATGACCTGCTTTAGGATGCATAACTGAATAATAAGTTGAACTTCAAAAGGAGGAAGTGTACACATCTGCATTTCTGACCAAAAGAAACTCTGGTGTGTCGCTGCATGTAAACTTTGAGGGTTTCCCCACAGGGCCGATCAAAAAAGTACGATGATTGCTTTAAAGGAGAGAATGTACTGCGATTTGGGAAAACTTGTCAGATGTCAATGTGGCTGAACTCTGGCAAGGAATACTTGGGCAACTCCTAAAAAAAAAAAGCATTAAAATACTTTTAAGAAAGTTAGGTGAAAATATTTTCTTTTCTTTTTTATCTTTCTAGGCTGTCTGCCAACAGAGATTATATATGGGCAAGGAGAATGTTTGACGAACACAGTAGACAAAAAGTCTGAATAAAGATGTGTGCAATCTTGATAACTCATTGTGATTTCCTCTCACACTCAATGTAAAGTTGCTGGAACAAATCAGGTCTAGCTTTTTACCGAATTAAATGGACATGAGCCTAATCAGTTTAGTTATAATCAATAACCGGCTGTCAGAATGTCTGTAAGAGCTCTGGATTACTTAAATGTAATTCTGACTTGTTGCTTTTGGGGTGATCGAGTTTTTTTTAGAACTTTACTATGTTAAAAAACAGTATTTTAGTAGAAAAAAAGCCAACAATTTCAGCTATAAAAATTATAAAAATATACCTGTGTTGTAAGAATACATTAAATTCAGATATGATATATTACAATGTCATGGTGCTTTGATATGCCCGATATGATGCATTTTTTGTATGTTTGTTTTTGTATGTCTAAATATAAAATACAATACAATTTTATTTGCATTGTGCTTTTAGCGATTGACATTGTCAATATAAACTCTGGATATACATTTTTGTGTTAAATGAGCAAGCCAGATGCAATGATAGCGAGGAAAAACTCCCTAATGGCAAGAGCCAAGCAGAAAACCGTCTTTATCTGGTTGACATTTGCAATTGATTAAAACATTTAACTTTGTAAAAGCGCAATAATTAAAAGTAAGTAATGATGCGTGATCCATTTAAATGCATTGCAACATATAACAATAAAACATATAACAACAGCTGTGTGTTAGAATGTAACCAAATCAAACAATGCTTTATGTACAGAGTGCTTTATGGAGTCACATAGCTCTCTGTAAACCTGGACGTGTGATAGAACCACAGGCTGCATGAACAGGTTTGAATTGAATCGCCTATAACTGCACACCTCAACAAAGATGGACCTTTAATGAATGGACATTTAGCGCCACCCAGATGAGTATGGGTTGCCTTCTGAGTCTGTATCCTTTTAAGGTTTCTTCCTCATAACATCTCAGGGAGTTTTTACTTGCCACAGTTGCACAGTTACAACTTAAAATTATAAGCAACAAACACTCGTTATACAACTTTATAACTGATTTATCTCTGTAAAGCTGCTTCGAGACAATATAAAAATTTATTGTTTAAAACCTGCATTCAGCACAATGCATTGTTTCAGTTCCCCACTCACACACTGATATTCAGGACCATTAGGTTTTGGGGAAATTTTCTAGTACCTGTTAACTGCTTATTGTTTTTCTTAACCTAATAATCTAGTATGAGTTGAGTTGAGTCGAGACAAAGAATTGAGATCATTTAAAAAAAGCTACTTTTTTTCTGAATCAGAATCAGAATACATGATCCCACAGGGAAATTTTCTTCAGCTTACTTTATGACCCTGCCTGTGAATGTATGCTCACAAACATATGTGTGAGCGTGTGTGTGTGTGTGTGTGTGTGTGTGTGTGTGTGTGCATGAATTTTCCAGGTCACCACACATACACATCTTTTTCCTTTCAAATGAAGCAAGGAATGCAGAGTAACTTTTTGCGGAGTTCTAGGATTTAGTCCTGATTTCCAGCAGTGCACACTGAAAAATACAATAACCCTGCACCACTATACAGACACCACTGTGGGCAGTGTTCCACCATCACATTAATTGTTCATCAGTTAAATCCTATGCTCATCCTGTATTTGTCACAAACATTTCCATTAGATTGCAATGGATCATTATTCCACTGATTTAAGTACAGCATGCATGTAGGGATTTATTTTTTTTGCTTTTTCAGGCTACTGCCTGATCCTGTCCTCATGAATGGTATATTACAGGCCACATTAAAGAATAGGAAGAAATAAAGAAAGCAGTCTTCAGCATGAACAGTCCATAAATCTTCAGGAGCAATGATGCTGGCTCACTTCCCTATAATCTACTGCTTGGCATGGCTTTGTTTTCCACTGAACTTGTGAGGTGTTAAACAGAACTGATGGGCTTTCGGACACAGTCTGGGCAGAGCAGTACTTTTCCAGACACAGAAAGCATTGGTATTTATTAGCTCCAATTTATCTTTGTCATCAAAAGGTGGTAATTTAATTATCACCTGTATATATTACAAAAAAAGACATCTTAAAAAAAACCCATGGAAATATTTTCTTTACAAATATATTTGTGGGTTGTTTAATACAGCAGAACCTTATATGGTACATAGTATTATACATAGACACAGCCTTAATACAGATAAATGGCTCTCTGGGGATTATACCTTACTGACATTTATAGCTCCTCCAGCCGGAGTAGGAAGCGATTTAGACAGTATAACATAAAGCTTTTTCCTTCACACATGAGCAACGACGGCATTTTTCATATAACGCAGATTGTGTTTGACAAACAGCGACAAGAAGTGGAGAATAGCACTAATCGCTAATGCAGTGTATCAGCACTGTACTCCCTCCATCCACTGTTCAGCTCTCTGTGCCACATTCTCTGTCTGCAGCACAGTGCAGCTAAATGTCCTGTGCCCCTGGCAAATGTCCAGTCAGATGAATTACGATGACTTTTATCTAGATTCCAATGCGGAGCCATCCCAGAAAGCTTTTAATAGTTCAAAATTTCATAACAATCCCATGAATATTTTTAGCACTGATTTGTCATGTTGAACAAACAAACTGAAAACAGCGGCGCAGGCATAATTTTTTATGCCATATGTTGTCTGATTACAGGTTATGTGCTTATATATGTTATTTATATATATATATATATATATATATATATATATATATATATATATATATATATATATATATATATACCAAAATTTTACGGTTCGATATGTACCTCGGTTTTTAAGTCTCCGGTTCAATTTCGGTACGGTTAGGGGGAAAGAAATGCGAAACATAAAAATTGCTTGTAATTTCTTATTAACGCAGTTTATTATTATTATCGTCTGTGAAGATCAACAGTGTACATTTGTGTGTGTGTGTGTGTGTGTGTGTGTGTGTGTGTGTGTGTGTGTGTGTGTTTTACATTTTAATATAAAATTTTCTAAAGATATGTTCTACTTAAGTGTTCTACATATTTCAGCATTTATTTAACAGTCTTCATTCCTCCTATCCTTCAATTATTTACTCCTCCGAAATGTGGAATTGTCAGGATTTTCTCCTTTCAAAAGAAATGTTTGAAATTTTTAGGTAAAACGCTAAAGAATCCATAGCGCAACCATTAACCACTGAAAATATGTCTCTGAGGGAACTCAGATTTTAACTATATCCTGCTTGTACAAAAGGATTGCATTCAGTAATGCGTATGTACTGAACCGAAAGCCTTGTACTGAAACATTTTGGTATGAATACATACCGTTACAGCCCTTGATTCAAGGTCATGTTGAACAAACAAAATGAATTCTGCCTTATGTTTGCTCATTTCATGTTACACACTAAGATTTTACTGAAATGGTTTTTCATAGGTCAAAAATAATAACCCTGAAATACAGAAGTACCTGTACATCAGGAATTCTGTTTATTAGAGCATTTATTATTTCTGAACTGTCCAGCGAAACAATACATAAGGTCCAAAATGCCATTATTTATACTTCTAGCATTATTTACAGACTTGTTTTTGAGCTTAGATTAATATGGAGTGCCAGTGCTGAACAAAACAAATATGTATATATATATATATATATATATATATATATATATATATATATATATATATATATATATATATGTAAATAATATCCTGTCATATATTTAGTAAATGTAAATGTTTTAAATGTACAAATTATGTTACACCCTATAATTTGGCCTAATGAATCTAAAAGCTGTATTTTATAAAAATTACATATAAGGTTCTGATCTTATTTTTAATATGATCAAGGGAATAAAAGAGCAAGTTTATTAAAAACACCACTTTAAATAAAAAAAAAGGCTATTTAATTAAAATATAAAGAAATTTCTATTCACATCATTTTCAGCTTCCATGCATCATAGATTGAAACCCATCTCAGTTTACCACCAAAGGAACTCAATAATAACTACAATAACTTTTTATTATTATTATTGTGGGTTCCCTCTATAACTAAATTAAAAAAGAACTCTCCTTCAGGCAAAATTTCACAGACCCCTGGGGGTTCCCAGACCCTGCTGTGAGAAGTGTTGCTTTTGATAAAGAAAACATGTTATAAAAACAATATAGATTCTTCCACAGGTCTAAGGTTACAAAAGAGTATACAAATGCTGCTGTGTCTAAATTCCACATATCTGAGAGATATCTTCCGCTCCAATCCGTGTAAACCAAATCTATCAATTCACCATCACTTATCATTTTATTGAGCCTGGTTGATACCTCTGTAGTCAAGAAATTAAATTTCTTAAAGTGTCTTAAAGATTTTAATAATATGATGCAAAAAGTAAATTTTCAGACACTGTCCCCGTTCGTTTAGTTTTTGGCCAGCATTTATGCTTCTACCCAATTTAATCTTGCCAATTCCCACCCACCAGCCAGCTCTTTCTTATCATACAACAACCAACTGTGGAGAGTGAAGGCTTCAACTTGCTTCCTCTGTGACACACCAACTGTTCAGACTCCTGCTCATGCTGCATCACAGGGCAGTGCAAAAATCAAATAATACCATATCAAAAAATGCAATCTGCCTTTTTCCACATACATAAGCTCACAGATGCCCATGACTGTCTAGTGTCACTCTGATGGACAGGTAGGATAAAGAATGCCATCCCTGTCACCCTGACTTTCATGGTAATGTATAACTATTGTCAGGGTTCAAACTCAACAGGGTGGACACTTTTCTCTTTGGGACCCTAGAGCAACTATTTTGATTGTTTACAAGGTGTCACACTAATTATATACAATGGCCCACAAGGGTGGACAAGGTCAACAAATCCTTTACTTGAGTAAATGTACAAATACCCTGCTTATATAAGACTCCAGTAATAGTAACATACTCCATTTACATCTCTACTTAAGTACAAGTACCATATTTTGGCTTTGAAATGAATTCTTATCCATGTACTGATCTATTAAAAACTTCTATTCGAATCTTTTATTCGTTTCAGTGCTCCATTCTGAGGCACATCATACCTTTTTAATGATCGCGTATTCTATAGTTACACAACACTCACCAGAACTGAGTTAATGTATTCACTTCATTTAGTAAAAAGTAAGATCTTCTGCATAAAAATGTAGCGAAGTGAATTAGTGAAGTATGTTTTCCAGAATAAAATGCTGTGACAAAATACAGATACTTGAGAAATGCACTCAAGTATAAAAACAAACAAAAAAAAATACTTGGTAACTGTCCATCATTGATGAGCCATGTGTGCAAAAGACTGAACCAGTAACATGAAAACAAGTGAGAAAACACAACAGCAAATTCAGGAATGCAACCCAGAACATTCTACAGATAATCAGATAATGCAAGAAACAACAACTAAAATGCAATTTATTCAATTATTTATTTATTTTTATTAATGGTTTGAGAATCTAATAAAAGTATCAGCTGGAACGCTGCATAAGATAAAGCTGCTTAATTTGTGTACTTTGAAAAATTTGCCTTAAGCAATTGCCCTTGAGCAATCCTGAAGCGTGCTTCACTGTGGTTCTTCTCAATCCGTCACTGTGCCTGCATTTTCACTAGAAAAAAACAGTGTTTTTCCACTGGCTCATTTAAAAGTTAAATAAACTAAATACTCAACATACATGTTTTTAAAAAATTGTTATATTATTACCGTATATGGTTTGAATAGTTTGTTATTACTGTGTTATAACTAGCACAACCCGGCTTACCACTACTGCTCTCTAGTCTTCTTTTTTCAAGTCAAGTCTAGTCAAATTTATTTCTATAGCGCTTTTCACAACAGACATTGTCTCAAAGCAGCTTTACAGTAATTAACAGTTAAGGTGAATGGTGTGTATTTATCCCTGATGAGCAGCAGTGGCGACTGTGGCAAGGAAAAACTCCCTTAGATGTTATGAGGAAGAAACCTTGAGAGGAACCAGACTCAAAAGGGGAACCCATCCTCATTTGGGTGATATCAAGACTGTGATTATAGTCTTTAAACAATACAGAATACTGGAGAGAGAATACAGAACACATACAGAACACTGGAGATTTTTTCCCATACAGTCACACATGAAATTTCACACGTGAATTGTCATGCTTCACATGGATGTCCGGCTTTTTCTTAAAAAGTCTGTTTTGTAAATGGCTTTGTAAGTATATCTTCTTCCAAATCAATTTCTTCACCTCTGTCAGCCATCATGGAATGAAAAAACAAGTATAAAATCCACACAAATGTATTTGAGCTTGTGCAGTTTGCAGAAGATGTGGTTTGATAGCTCTGACAAGTGCACTCTCTGACCATACAATCAAAAAACGTTAAAGGCCTTGCTGGCCCTGGATTATAAATTATTATTATATATTTTTCATTTCTTGACTATTTTCACATGGTCATTTTTAAGTGCACTTTACTTTTCACAATTAATTTCTTTCATTTTCATTTTATTGCTTCTCGTGCTGTATTTACATTTCAAGCTCCAGTGTACACACGATTAATTCATTTTCCCGTATGATTTGACATCGCATTTATATTTTATGTTCTTTTTTCTCATCAGGGTTTTTATGTTTTCTTAAATGATGGCAAATTTGAACTCGTGCAATTTTAGGTCATCCCATAATACTTACATAACCAGGAGGAAATATACTGTATGATTACTTTCTAAAATGCGATTCTTTTTTTCTATAAGGGTAGAAACTAAAATCTCCTATAGTAGCTCAAAAGCAGGGTTTGCTTTCAATATGTTCTGTCCAGCAACTGCATGAATAACATGAATCTATCCCAGATACCATGCTGTAAACAATATTTTGCTTCTCTTAAATCAACTGCTACTGATGCCGAAGTAATATGTAATCCTTCCAGGAGAGTATAAATGCTATACCGCTCAGGGCATTTGTCGTTTATCTGTCCTGCTCAGTGAAAAATGCAGGGTGCAGTGCTGCAAGCAGACTGTATGGCTTAGCACGCTCCAGCTCACAGCTTAGCACCTTTCCGCCTCCATATCTCACATCACATCACCGCTATTCATCAGCCATGGCTGCAAGGGCTATAAAATGTAAGCACTTCAATTTACTTAAAGCATTGGCTAGATATTATACTGGACTCATTTCAAGGGGAGTCTCCTGTGCATGTAGGTGTTCAAATATATGTCCGGACATATAACTGAATGAAAATGTGTATGCTCGCGTGCAGTCCGTATGCGAAATGGATTTACCTTTGCAATCCAAAATGCCACTAGATCATGCTCTTCCTGAGATCATCAACCATATGTCAAAACGCACCAATCCTGGCTCTCAAGCTGCCAGCCTTCCGAGCAGCACCAACAGGTATAACTTTCCCCTGTCCGATCACATGCTCTGATGGCTCACATTACTCTCAGCAGCATGAGTTATGGTTGTAATGACTTAGTTAAAAATCTATTAATAAACAGAATGGTCTGGTCTAAATTTAGCACAATAAAGTCAATGCTCAAATTGCACACTGCACTCTTAAAATATATTACCACATATTATTGCATTACAATAACAGGTAGAATTTGCTTTTTCTTTAAAGAGTATTTGCAGACTGTGTCTGAATGAAGTTAGATGGTGTTTTCAGATTTCGCAGTTACATATGCTTAAAATAATTACAATTATTCATCTTGTGCTTATTGCATAATTGTGTTAAAAACAATTAAAAGTTATTTGACAGATGCACTTCTCTTAACCTGGATCCTGGACATTCTGAAAACAGCATACCATATTCTGTCATTCTTTAAAGTTCATATACTGTGCAATGTGAGGCTTGCAGAATAAGGACACGGCTGCAAATGGGAGACTGCAAACTATATCATTTGAATGTCCAGGCATGTTTATTATGGTTGCTACATCATAAAAACACCATTTCCACAGTTTCCCGACTTCCAGTGTGTTAATTAGTATGCATTTTCTCAAATCTGATTTTACGTATGATATTTGAAGTCCTTGTATAACCCCAGCATGCTTCTTACGCCCATAGCAACCCGGCGTCCATGGTATTGTCCGTGTGTCCATAAGATAAACCGAGGAAAGACTCTAAGAATAGTGGTGCTGACAGACGTGTGTGGCGTGTTTTTCCTCTGTATTGGGTTACAATTAAATGTACTATGACACACAAGTAGACTGGCTCATGACATTTTGCCCACCTTCCGTAACACTAAATACGAGTCCCAGCTGAGAGGGGTTCTGGGTGGGGGTGGGGGAATCTGCTGAACCTATTTCTGCACTGTTCTGTAAATGATTCATATAATTTAAAGCTATCTGGAAACATGCAATTGGTTTGAGAACGCTCCCCAAACATTCTGGTAGCTTTTCATTTATTTGAACCTCTAAGGAACCTTGCACCAACTGAAAATGGTGCTGAACACTCCTCATTCAGCAGAACATTCTCTGAACCATCCTTATTCAAACCGGTTACAATGTAATATCTATGTTTAGGGGGTGTGGATTCTGAGCACTTGTATGCCAAAAAATGCAACATTAATGTAACTGTAATGTATATACTGTAAGAAATAATAAATAATTTATATACTCATTTAAGGGCACCTTCCCCAAAAAGATGTTTGTAATAACTAAACCTACCTTTTTGCCTAAAATCCTGATATATGACCATACAATCATCTTACAGAAGTAAGGTTAGTCTATCTATATAGTCTAAGGTTAGTCTATCTTACCTACCAGTAAGGTTAGTCTATAGGTCCAAATCATGCAATATAGTCATAGGAAAATGTATTGTATTGTTGTATGTTTTTGGGAATGTGCTGACTGAACATCAACATAACATTGTCAGAACATATACATGGTTCCCTAAACATAGCCAAAGAAGAACCAAATGCCAGCTTTATGGACACGTTTTCTGATTCCATGAAATCAACCAGTCCCTGTTCAAGCCTGTTAAAATGTATTAATTATTTGTATTCCGAAATTAGAACTTAATAGTTACTTATGACAAAAAATGAATGTACTTCTTCTAAGGGCACCTTCTATCTATGTCTGTAGTTTAAAAATGTTTGCAAAACTCTTTTATTAGACAACAAAATCATGCTACAGAAATGTTTCTATAAGGTTACTTAATAATTTTGCTTAATAACAGCGGCTGCCAAATGTCATAAATGTAATGACTGTAGTAATAAAAAAAATACCTGTTTGATAAAAAAATTGTAATTTAATCATGCAAATCACAGAAATGTTAG